>NC_135333.1:85538259-85840134 GCF_023851605.1 Tamandua tetradactyla | reverse complement strand
AAGGAGCTGTATGGGCAATAAAGTGTGTGTGGGGGAGGGGGGAAGGGGTATACTGCCACACTGGGTTTCTAGTGGTTACTGAAATAGAGTAAAAGGGTAAAATTAGATTAGTCCTGATGGTCTCAAGATTGACAGTGATAATGAGGCTGTGCATATTGTTCAAGAAGAGAGGATATGGGTCTGCCAGGAGCTGTAAAGTCCTGCTCTTACTTTGCCCTTGCAGTCTCAGAAGAAAGCATCAGGAGATTCATGCCACCCTCTCTTGATTCTTGGAGCACTTAGGGTTTCTAGGTTTCTTCATAACGTCCTTAAAGGGACACCTGGAGATTAGGAGGGCAGGAGTCTTTTCCCTGAGCTTTCTGGACTCTCGACTCCCACTAATGGCACTGTGCAGGCTGGAGAAGGATGATCTTACCCTGGATCATGGAGGGCTTTGAATGCTATACTATGACCTTTTATCTCCCTTAAACAATGGTAATCCATTGGATACTTTAAGGATAAGGATGATAAAATTTGAAATAGTCTATTAGAGGAATCTAGCAGCTTTTAGAAGTTGGTCCTAGAGGGCCAATGGCAATGGGTGATGGGCAGCTAGAGGAAAGTCTGATTGCAGAACTCTGCTTGTTTACTGAAGGTGGTACCCAACCCCTTTGAAAAGGTAGGGGTGGCATCTTGAAAAGGAGCCAGATTCAAAAACTATTGTATCCACTGGTCTCTTTTTGGGAATATTCTTCTTTCAGAACATTCTCTCACTGACTTTAAGCCATTAATCATGTCACCACCTTCTCCGAGAGGCCTTGCTGGACCCTCCTATTTAAAATTGTTACCTCCATACCCTTGCCAGCTTTATTTTTTCCTCATATCACTTATATAAATCTCTAACACTTTATAGCACTTTCATTTCTTTAGTGTCAGTCCCACCATCCTCACCCCAAACTATAAGGTAAACTCCTTCAGTGTGAGGATGTTTCTTTCATCCACAGTTTTATTCCAAGAACTAGAACCATGCCTGACACAGAATGAGGGCTCAATAAATGTTTCTTAAATAAATCTGCCTTGTCTCTACTTTTCTAGAATTATGCTCCTTACACACCAAATGACTCAACCAAGCACACTAGGCAAGGCCTCCTTATTTGTTGTGCCCTTCCATGCCTTCATGCTTCTCCTCAAATAATTCCCACCACCCAGAATGTACCTTTCTCACAGACTCCATTTATGGAATTTCTATGCATCTTTCAAAAGCAATTTAAATACTACCTTCTTCATCAGGAGGTATTATCAGTATTGAGATCAGTATTCTGATTCCATCTATCAAAATATTTTTTTTCTCATTCATTGTTCCCAGAATATGTTTATTATATTTTTATTCTTCTGAATATTATGCCTATTTATATGTCTATTTATTATATTTTTATTCTTCTGAATATTATAACCAGTTGTTCACTGTCTGTGTCTGTATTTTCCCACCAGAATTTATAAGCCCCTTAAATTAAGAATTATACTCTCATTGGATTTTATTTTTTTTTGGTATGCTGTATGGTGGGGTCTTATTTCATTATTTTTCCATGGGAGTATCCCATTATTGCAGTACCGTTTGTTGAATTTTGTTTGTTTGTTTGGTTGGTTTTCTTGTGTGTTTTGCTTGTTTGTTTTTTGGGAAGTGCATGAACCAGGAATCAAACCCAGGTCTCCCACACGGCCCTCATTAGATTTATATACCCAAAAGGTTCATAACAACGACAGCATATAATAATATAGTAAATAAATAAGTGGATTGGATTGAATCACTTTTTTTAAAGCAATAAATTTCAAAGTACATTGTAACGAGTAGTTATAGAACAGACTTCTATAATGGTATGGGTTATCGTTCCACAGTTTTAGGTGTTCCCTAAACTCCAGTGCTACAAGACACTGGAGACTAAGAAATATCAATATAATGATTCAGCTGCCATACTCATTTGTTGAATCCTATTTTCTCTGTTATAACTTCTCTTTCTCCTTTGATCCTTTTTCCAATCTTTAGGGGTATTTGGGCTCTGCCCTTTCTAACTTTTTCAAGTTGGTAAGTGGTGTTGATTATATGGGATGGGAGATGGATCTAGTTGATGTCTGGAGAGACTGGGCCCTCTGGGTTACAGGACTTATCTGGCTAGAAAACCATTTGGTGTGTAGGTTTCTGGAAAGTAATCTAATCTTAGTATATGAAACTTTTGTAGAATTTCAGATAGAACCCTCGGTGTTCTTTAGGGTTAGCAGGAATGGTTTTGTTTGGGGTTTGACAAAGTGTGGTAATTAGCATTATCTAGCTAAAGTTTACAAAAGAAAAGCCTCCAGAACAGCCTCTCAACTCTATTAGAACTCTCTGAACAGTGCTACCTTATTTTATTGAATTTCCTTTACCCTTTTTGGTCAGGAAGGCATTGTCAATCCCACGGTGCCAGGGCCAGGCTCATCCCTGAGAGTCATATCCCATATTGCCAGAGAGACTTTCACCCCTGGATGTCATATTCCACATGGAAATAACTTTTAGGCAAAACTATAGGTAGGCTTAGGTTCTCTGCTTCAGAAATAAATTTCACAAAAGTAAGCCTCAAGATCAAGGACTGGGCCTACTGACATGGGAGTCCCCAGTATTTGAGACAGTATCAGGGGTTTCCCTGGTGGTAAAGCTTTATAGTTCCATATTTTTTCTCCTGTCTCTCAAGGGACATTGCTAATACTTTTTTTTATTGTATAATATAATGTATATGCAAAGCAAAGAAAGATGATAAGCAGTGGTTTTCAAAGCATCTTCAACAAGTAGTTACAGGACAGAGCCCAGGGTTTATTATGGGCTATCATATCATCATCTCAGATTTTTCCTTCTAACTTCTCCAGAATATAGGAGGCTAAATGGAATAATATAGTTTTATCATCACAATTGACATCTTTTTTTTTTTTGCATGGGCAGGCACCAGGAAGTGAACGCAGGTCTCTGGCATGGCAGCGGAGAACTCTGTCTACTGAGCCACTGTGGCCTGCCCTTTTTCATGTGTGTGTGAAAAATAACATAATACAAACCAAGCAATACATTTCAAAGCACAATACAACAATTAGTTGTAGAACAGATTTCTACAACTTTGCTTTGCTTTGCTTTGCTTTGCTTTGCTTTGCTTTCAGAGTTTGGTATGGGTTACAATTCCACAATTTTAGGTTTTTACTTCTAGCTGCTCTAAGATACCGGAGACTAAAAAATATCAATTTAACGGTTCAGCAATCATATTCGTTTGTTAAACCCTACCTTCTCTGCATAACTCCACCATCACTTTTGATCTTTGTATCCCACTCTTTAGGGATATTTGGGCTATGCCCATTCTAACATTTTCATGTTGGAAGGGGCTCTCAGAAATATGGGGTAAGGAGATGGAACTAGCTGATGTTCTGGAGAGACTGGGTCCTTTAGGTCCAGGACTTATTTAGTCTAGGAACCTCTTTGGAAGTTGTAGATTTCTGGAAAGTTACCCTAGTGCATGGAACCTTTGTAGAATCTTATATTTTTGCCGTAGGTGTTCTTTAGGATTGGCTGGAATGGTTTGGGTTGAGGTTTGTTTGTCAATACTTAATTAACTACTTGTGTTGTTTGCAAGCTGCGGGAATGCAATTTACCAGAGTTACAAGTTTACAGTTCTAAGGAAGTGAAAGTGTCCAAATTAAGGCACCAATGAGAGGTTACCTTTACTCAAGAAAGGGTAATATTGTCTGTACCTTCACTCAAGAAAGGGTGATATTGTCTGGAACAGCTCTGTCAGCTGGGAAGTCATGTAGCTGGCATCTGCTGGTCCCTTTCTCCCGGGCTCTTTTGCTTTCAGCTTCTGTTCCTGTGGGGGATCCTCACTTTGCTTCTCCAGGGACGGCTTTCATTTCATTTTTGCTTACCCTTGGCTCTTACAGGTTCTGACTTGCTTAACATCTCATGGCTACATCTGCTGGGCTCCAAGCATCTCTAAACGTCTGTGATTCTATTCTCTGAAGCAACTGTTCTCCAAGTATGTACATCCACTTTCTCCATCGGCTCTGAGGCTTCTGTCATTTCTGTAGGCTTTGTTATTTTCTATTGTTTCTCTAAAATGTTTCCTCTTTTAGAGACTTTAGTAAACTAATCAAGACCCACCTGGAATGGGTGGAGTTACATCTCCATCTAATCAAAAGTCACACCCAAGACTGTGCGCATCACATCTCTGTGGAGATAATCTAATCAAAATTTCTAAAATACATTATTGAATCAGGATTAAAAGATCCTCTGCCTCCACAAGACTGAATCAGGATTAAAGCATGGCTTTTCTGGGATGCATAATATTTTCAGGCCGGCACATTACCCAAGATACTCTGGGATATATCCAGGTACAATATTAAGTTACACAAAATTACAAGCATTCATTCCCACTCTGGGCTCCATGTATTTGGGTTGTTTCACTGAGCTATCCAGACAGGTTAAGTCAGATTATGTGCTATAGAAAATTTAGGTTTTGGACAAAATAAACCGCTTACCCTTTGTGCTCATACAGTACATGAAGTTCTAAAATTCAGACACTATCATCCTTACCCTGTATTCTGATTCACGTAAGTCCCAACCCGATGGACTTCATTCTTATCTCTACTTGAAGCCTGATCTCTTTCTTTGGTCCTTAACAGATGTTATATGGAGCAATGCTGACTTTCAGAGCTGCAGAACTCCTACCCTGAGTCTTAGGTTTCACACAGGCAGCTAAAGTTTCAGGGAGATACCAGGTTATACATATACAGCACAGCATCTCAAAATTTAGAAATAAAATTAACAGCGCTAATGTTAATATGACTAAATGTGACTGCTCTAAGAGTTTAAAACCTAGGCCCTGATTCTCTTATGGGTATTTTCTAAAAGGGACCATACAATATTCGTTCTTTTGTTTCTGGCTTATTTTGCACAACATAATGTCCCTAAGATTCATTCACCTTGTTTCATGCCTCAAAACTTCATTCCTTTCTGTAGCTGCATAACATTCCATCATATGTATATACCACAGTTCTCCATTTTACTTCTCAATGTATCCTTCAGCCACATCCATCCATTGGACATAATGTATAATGTCCAAAGTCAACAATCCATGTTCCACATTATCCTCACTTAGTCATACAATCCTCAACACTCTTATTTTTAGACAATTTTCATTGTTCCCAAGGAAAAATCACCAATGATCACACTCCACAAACAGAAAGTCCAAACCCCTTAACTCTTTCCTACCCCCACCCCCCCGCCAATTATTTACCTTGTATTGCTGTGGTACTATTGGTATCTTCCTGCTAAATATAGACCATAGCATGCAATCGTAGCTTTACCCTATACCCATCTATTGTTGACTCTTTGTGCAGGATTCACAATTTTAAAGTAGTTGATGCAGGAACTTATTTATATTTGTAGGGTTAATTGGTGGGATACATGGCTCTATACAACTCCTTTCAATCGTGCTCACCTTCAGTATGGCAGTACTACTTAGAAACCCTGCAATGAACTGCTTTTACTTCTATCCATTCCCTTACATTTAAGATCAACCTCAACAGCTATCCATTCATCTGTCTCAAGCTTCTGTGTATCTCTAGGTCCCCTATATTCTACGTTATACGCTTCTGAGTTTACCTTTACCAAGATCATAACAGCAAAATCATACAGTATCTTTTTGTGTTGGGCTTATTTCATTCCACATTACATCTTCAGGTTTTATCCATTGTGTCATATGCTTTGGGACCTCATTTTATCTTACTGCTGCATAATAGTCCATCATTTGTATGTACCATATTTTGTCTATCCAGTCATCTGTTGATGGGCACTGGATTGTTTCCATCTTTTGGCAAATGTGAATAAAGGTGCTATGAATATTGGTGTGCAAATGTCTATTTATGTCACTGCTTTCAGGTCTTCTGGGTATCTAACAAGTAGTGGTTTGCCAAGTTGTAGGGCAATACAATACTTAGTTTTTTGAGGAACCACAAAACTATCTTCCAATGGTTCAAAACTATTTGTACCATGTACATTCCCACCAGCAGTGCAAAAGTGTTCCAGTTTCTCCACATCTTCTCCAACATTTGTAGTTTTCAGTTTGTTTAACAGCAGCCATTCTTAAAGGTGTGAGGTGATATTTCATTGTAGTCTTGATCTACATTTCCCTTATAGCTAATGAAAATGAGCATCTTTTCATGTGCTTTTTAGCCATCTGCATTTGCTCTTTGGAAAAATGCATATCCATACATTCAGCCCATTTTATAATTGGCTTGTTGTTCTTTTGTTGTTGAATTGCATGATTTCTCTATGTATACAGGATATCAAACCTTTATCCAATATATGATTTCCAAATATTTTCTCCCATGAATTTGGCTGCCTCTTACCTTTCTGATAAAGTCTTTTGAGGTACAGAAGCATTTGATTTTGAGGAGTTCTCATTTATCTATTTTTCCTTTTGTTGCTTGTGCTTTGGGTGTAAAGTTTAGGAAGCTACCTCCTATTGCTAGGTCTTGAAGATGTTTCCCTGTATTTTCTTTTAGGAGTTTTATATTACTGGCTCTTATATTGTTGATCTACTTTGAGTTAATTTTTGTATAGGATGTATTGTAAGGGTCCTCTTTCTTTCGTTTGACTGTGGATATCAAGTTGTTCCATGCCCATTTATTGAAAAGACTATTCTGTCCCAGTTCAGTGGATCTGAGAGTCTGTCAAAAATCAACTGATCATAGATTTTGGTGGTCTATCTCCACACTCTTGATTTGATTCCATTGGCCATTACTTCTATTTTTGTGCCAGTACCATGCTATTTTGACCACTATGACTTTATAACAAGCTTTAAAATCAAGAAGTGTTAGTTCCCTGACTTCATTCTTTTTTTAGGATATGTTTAGCTATTCAAGGTTGCTTTCCCATTCAAATGAATTTGATAACAAGCTTTTCCAAGTTTTCAAAGTCGGTTGTTGGAATTTTGACTGGTATTGCATTGAATCTGTAGATCAATTTGTGTAGAATTGAAATCTTAACTACATTTAACCTTCCTATCCATGAGCAGGGAATGTCTTTCCACTTATTTAGTTCTTTGACTTCTTTTGGTAGTGTCTTGTAGTTTTCTGTGTACAGGTCCTTTACATCCCTGGTTAAGTTTAGTCCCAGATAACTGATTCTTTTCAGTTGCTATTTTGAAAAGATTTTTTCCTTAATTGTCTCCTCAGTTAGGGCATTGCTTGTGTGTAGAATATTACTGATTTTTGCAATTAATCTTGTATCCTGCTACTTCACTGAATTTGCTTATTAGCTCAAATAGCTTTGTCATAGATTTTTCAAGATTTTCCAAGTATAGTATTATGTCATCTACAAATAATGAAAGTTTTACTTCTTCCTTTCTTTTTGATTTGGATGCCTTTATTTCTTTTTCCTGCCTGATTTCTCTAGTTAGAACTTGCAGTACAATGTTGAATAATGGTGGTGACAGAGGGCTTCCTTGTCCCATTCCCTATCTTAGGGGGAAGGCTTTTAGCCTCTGACCATTCAGTACAATGCTGTTAAGTATTTGCCTTTTATCATATTGAGGAACTTTCCTTCAATTTCTACTTTTAGGTGTGTTTTTATCAGAAATGAATTTTGTTGACTGCTTTTTCAACATCAAGCAAGACGATTATGTGATTTTTCCCTTTCAATTTGTTAATGTGCTGTATTACATTGACTGATTTCCTTGTGCTGAACCACCCTTGCATACCTGGTATAAACCCCATGTGGTCATATGTAGACTTCTGGTGTATATGTCTTCTAATGTGTCATTGGAGTTGATTTGCTAATATTTTGCTGAGAACGTTTGCATCTATATTGAATTACTTTTTTATCTTGCTTTTCCTATGTATTTACCTCTATTAGCCATTTTTTTTTCATTCTTATGCCACAATTCAGGTTTTGACATCAGGTAAAATGAGTTTCAAAATAGTATAAATATCTCCACATGTTTCTTGATCTTAGAGATCCCCAATGTCTGACTTTTTGGGGTCATAACAAAAGCTGGTTATGGTGTTGTGATCTAAAGGGAAGTTCAGGTTTCCTCATGCCTCACCTAAGTATTAGAAATCATGAGAGCAAGGACATTTTATATGAATACAAATAATGCAGGGATGGGGGTTTATACCAAAGTATAAAATGGGTCAGAGGTTTGAGCCACATTTTAAGTAGTCTCTCTGTGATTTTCTTCCTTTTATGATATAAAGGAAATATAAGAATTAGAGGTATGGATTTGTGCTTTCAGTACTGATTGCTGAACCTGGAACAAGTAAAAGAATTTTTGATGTTCTACAACCTAGGATTAACTATACCCTCTTAAGTTTCCTGTTAGAAGCCAATCTAGATTTAAAACTAAAAGCCTCAGATTTTGGAAATAACATCCTTCTATCATTCTTTCATTCAACCAATAAACATTTATTAAGCACTTTGCACAAAAGACCTTGTGGATATAAAAGTAAATAAAACAAGTTCCCTTCTTTTGAAGGACAATAACATGATTGGTGCCATGATACTATTTTGTGCAAGAAAAGAAGAGGGACATATCCAACAAAAGCTTGTTGAGGATCTGCTATATATTAGGCCCACTGATAAATAGTCAATGCTCTCAAGGAATTTACAATTCAGTGGAGAAAATGGTTTAATGTATTTCTGTATGGAATCATAAGGACATAATGGATGTATGTTTTAGACCCAGTGGGTGTACCAGAGGAAATATAAACAACTCTATTGGTTTAGGAACAAAGAAAGGTATATGCATTTAAAAATTCAAAAATAAAGTGGTGTTTAAGTTCAGGTGAGAAAGATGAGAAATTTACCTGCATACTTCAAGAAAGAATATCACTTAAGCATAAAAAATTCAATTTGTAAAGGTCCTCTCCAGCCTTTTCAGGGGTATCATAGAAATATTCACAGGGAGGTTTGTAGACATTATCTTGAAAGTGAAAAGACTTAAAAGAAAGGGAATCCATTTAGGAGATCATAGCAATGATTTCTGAGGGTCCAAGACTTTTGGAGTTGGGCCAGAGGATTTTTTAAGTCTGGGAATTTGATAAAGGTTTGACAAGCTTTATTATACTAAATAAAGGCATTTTACAAAAGAACTACCACTTAGCATTACAGTAATATATAAAATAAATATATATTTTAAGCTTTTAATTTATATATAGTATATATAGCAAAAAGCACACATCATAAGTGACATATAATTCACGTATCATAAGTGAGAGCTCAGTGAATTTTTACAAACTACACTCATGCTGTATTTTTCACTCAGACTAAGAAATAGAACATTCCAACAATCCAGAAACCACCTTGGCTTCCTTCTAGCTACCACCCCCCAATCCATGACTTCTAAGACTAGTTTATGTATAATAAAGAATGTTTTAGCACCAAACAATGGGAAAGTGATGATTATATATTTTTAAGGCTTGAATAAATTTTGATCAATGAACAACTCACCTTTTAAAATATTATTGGTTGGTTGGTTGTTATACTGGTTATTGTTTTTTCATTTTACCATAAACAAGAAAAAAGTTCGTCCTGGATCTGCACTACTCCATAGATCCACCTTGAGAAATCAATGCTCTAGGTAAGAAATGATGAAAACACAGATTTTATTCATGAAAGGGGACAAAGAGGGAAAAAAAAGGAGGCTAATATATATGGATGTCAAAAAAAAGGAATGCTTGACTCATATGTTTGTGGGGCTGGGTGGGTAGGGTGATAGGGGAATGTCTGGGATATATACCAAGTTTCAGGTTTGAGAGTCTGAGTGGATGGTGGTTCCATTAATTAAGAAAAAGAATAAAGGAGTAAAGGAGTAGGCATTTGGTAGAGGTAAAATAAGACCTAATGAATTTGAGGTTTTTAGGGGACATTCTAGTACAGACGTTCAAAAAAGCTTTGTCTTTTGTCTTTAAGAATAAAATTGACATATGTATTACTGGGAGACCATTTTCCATGGCTCTGTAATATCTCTGGTATGTCCTGAGAACAAGGTACCAAATGGCCTTTGTTCCAGACTATTTTTTGAGGAAGTTTGTATATCAAACAGCCTCAGAAGATACAGTGCCTCCCTCCAGAGCAAAAGGGAGACAAACATGGTTGCTGCCTATTATAAAAGATTCAGGTCCCCAAGTTCAAAATTCCTCTCATTGAACACAACCCACTAAGTATGTAAATATCATCTGGCCCTCTTCATCTCACTCTGTGGGAACTGGATTTCAGAGATTCAGTGTAAAAGTGCTGTTATTCTGGGTATTTTGCTATTGCTATAAGTAATAAACTATCATTTGTCTTTGACCCAGGAGTCTTATGTCTTCTGCGAATATTAATAAAACTGGCAGGTTTCATTATTTATAATTTTTAATTTGTAAAGAAATTTTCATTTGTAATTTGTAATGAAATTACAATAATTGTAAAGTTTTAATTAACTGACAGACTTTAATATTTTCAGGCTCTTATCAGGTTTAATTCACTAATTCTGACAATTGAGGAATGATTATCAGCATTATATAAAAGGAAAAACCAAAATAACACTCTTACATGGTTGTTTTGGTAGTTTAATTATTTGACATCAAACACGTTTTTTTTTTTATATGGCTCAATGAAATGTGAATTGAATACAAGTGGCTAAAATCTGATCGAATTTTAACTAAATCCTTTATGAATTCAAGATACATATTGTAGCATGTTAATGGCACAATTTACTCAGAGAGTAAATGAAAATTGCCCTGTGGTAGACAGGATTATGGCCCCATCCAAAGATGTTCATGACCTAATCCAAGAACCTGTGAATATGTTTCCTTACATGGCAAAAGAGACTTTGCGGGTGTGATTAAGTTAAGAATCTTGAGATAGAGAGGCTATCTTGGAATATCCACATAGACCTGAAATAATCACAAGGGCCCTTATAAAGGAAAGAGAGAGGGAGAGCAATCAGAGTCAAGATGTGATGACAGAAGCAGAAATCAGAAATAGAGAGATCCAAAAATGCTGGCTTTAAAGATGGGCGAAGGAATCACAAGCCAAAGAATGCAGGTGGTCTCTAGAGGATAGAAAAGGGAAAGAAATGACACTCCCCTGGAGCCTCCATCCAGAAGGAATGCCACTCTGCCAACACCTAGATTTTAGGATTTCTGACTGCCATGTAAGATGTTTGTGTTATTTGAAGTCACTAAATTTGTGGAAATGTGTTATAGCAGCAATAGAAAAATAGGACAGCTGCAAAGTGTCTGAACCTATTCATACCAAAACATTTTATTAACTAATCTAACTTCCATTGTTATTTTTTTTATGCTGACGTCACTCTCTATTTCTAATGTATTCCCTTTGGCAGCACTGGGCTAAGTTGAATTTCCCTTTTTATATTTACTCCCCCTCAGTAAGTGGTAAAATCACTTCCAGAGATGTGAGGTTGAGGGGGAATGAAAGTGAATAGTCCTAAGCATCAAAAAAGGTAAACCACCCCTGAAGCTCTCACAGTTTAAAAAATAAACAAACATGATACAAAATTTATATTCTGACTAGTGCAATTCCTAATATAACTTATGTGGACAACTTAATTGAACATCATAAGTACATGGAACCTTGAGTAGGTTTCTAGTCTAGGCTTGGACACCAAACTGCAATGTGGATCACTGCAATTTATCTGATCACCTCTTGCCACAAATGAAGGTATTAGCATGGGCAGAGCCCGGGGTGGGGGTGGAGAGGGCAAAAATTGAGTTAGAGCCAGGAAGGGTATCCTGGAACATGCACATGGGTATAGAGTTTATGCTGCTGATGGACAGAAAGTGACACTGTTCTTGACAGAAATTCAGTCCACATGTTGCAAGCTGTACAATTCTCAACTAAAAGGAACTAAGTATATAGATGACTCATTGGCTCAGAATTTAGGACAATGGTGGGATGGGGATTTGAAGAGGAAGTTGGAAGGGAAAATCTGAATTAATTCTTATGACGGTACAGCTTCATAAGATTTCTGTGTTATCAGATACAGACAGACTCCGAAGCCTTAAGAGCAGAACTTGGGACCACCCAGTGCTGCTTCTGAATGTTAGATTTGCCAACCGCTGGAGCTATTGGCATGAAAGCTCTAATATGCATTTTCAGGACATCTGGCTGGGAATCCTGAGCTACCTGTTCAGACCTCCCTCAAATTGCAACTCCTCCCAAATATGTTGTGCTGGCAATGCTCTCTCTGGAAAACCCTGGCCCTGTTGGCCAGTATACCATACCAACCTTTCAGGAATGCCATCTACTACTGCCATCCTGCCAGGCTCTTTCCTTTATCTCCTTGGGAATGCTCAACACTCCTCTTATACGTTCTGCATTTTCTTGGTTTTAAAGTGGGGAACGCATTTCAGTATTTGAATGCCCCAGTGGAGCCCACAACTTTAACCCAATTCAAATCAACAAATCACCACTTACTACGTGCCAGACACCAACCAGGCCATAGGGAAATAAACAAAAGCATGCTCTCTTCTCTCTAGAAATTGGCAAATGAATTCTACTTCAGTTCTTTCTGAATCCTGCACTCCCTGGCCCCAGGGCTATGACTGGGAGTGCAAGGTTACTAGAGCTACTGCCCCATACTCCTTCATATGGGGTCATTCACCATTCTTTGGGATGCTGCTTCAGCCTTCTTTAATTGTGACATTTTTGTGACTCAACCCACAGGATCAACCTCTGTTGGGTCTAAAGAGCTCCATTGTGTGAATATCATTTTATCATAAAAGTTTCTCTATTTGTGGGAGGAAGAAAGTGTGAAATCGTATTTTCCAATTTGCCTTAATCAGATTTCATTTTTACTCCAGTGAAACAAGTTTCATTGTTTTCAATGAAATAAACAGCCACAAGCACATTCCCTTTTTCCCAAGAGAGCAATGCAACTCCCAGGGACAACGACAATAGGTCATCATAAGTCTCTGAGATATTTTTAAACTTTGAGTCGAAATAGGTATATCACCTTTGTCTTTAATCCTAGAAATCAACATTGCTAAATATTTTTGGGGGGGGGGGGTCAGAGCTTATAGAGATTATAAGTATAGTAAAGGCAAAAACAAACCCCCAGCCCCCACAAAAAAAGCAATTTGTCACTAAACAAGCACTTACACTTAAAAAAAAAAAAACCTACATTTTCATCAGAATTGTTATAATGCAGATTCAAAACCTTTCTGAGATAATTGAAGGGGTCATTTGATGTCCTGTCTTTGGTTTGACCTACTCACATAAGCAGTTATACCTGTGTCTGGTTGTTTTTCTAGGCTTCATCTTTTAAAGTCCCTGAACTACTCCTTCTTTACTTGGCATCTCTTTTTGCACATGAAGTGTTTTGGATCAGAAAGAATGTGACGGAAGTGCTCAGCGGTAGTGTTCTTTTTCTAACTTGGCGTGCGCAACTGCCATTCCTCTCAATTCTCATGAAAACACACATGATTGCATGACGCTTCTCCTCTCTGTGTAGAGAACCATCCTGCAGGCCTCTCACAGTGGAGCCCAGGACTTTCCTACACTAATTGTCTCCAAGCCAGTTGCTCCCTTTCCAGACTTTGTTGCAGCCTGTGAATATTTTCCATTCCAATGTGTGATGCCAAAGTCATTCCACAAGGCCTGCTCCAAGTTTTCTTGTCAAGATAACCTTCCAGCCTGATGTATAGTATTAGCACAGAGCATGGAGACCAGATTCACAATTGTATAAAACTGGCGGCAGTACAACTTCTAAAGTTGAACAATGGAATGGATGCACACTTCAACACTGAAAGGTAAAATAGATTTTTAGAGAAGGGTATCAATTTCCATAATTCTAATTGATTTAAGGATTTAGAAAACTTAGTTGAAGTTAGTAAAAAAACAGTCATTAGTATTTTATAAGCATAAAAATATAGAAATCCCTTGGTATATAAAGCTATGAAGTAGCAGTAATTTTTTCAAGTTTGCTTTTTTATCCACTAGATCTTATTTGTTTCTACTGCTTCTTTTCAAATATTTGGAAAACAAATGCTTACCTGTCAAGGTCTTGGGTCAGCACAAATTGCTTTAGTGAGAACCAAAGAAAATAATCCACTGGATTAGATCAATTTAGAACAACAGCCTGGCTTGGACAATGGTAGCAAGTGACAACTGTAGCACATGTTGAATATCATCTATAAAGGCAAACTATGGATCAATGGATGTTTGTTGTCCACCTGCTGAACAATTTTTCATTTCTATTTACCCAGTTCTAGCACCATGACTAGCAAGGAGTATATGTACTTAATGAATGAAAAATGGATGAATAAATTAATGAACATTCTCAATTTCCCTAAAGCTGTTAATTTATTGATCTATCCTTGAGCACATCAATTCTTTTACTTATTATTATTATTGTTATTATTAATATTATTATTAGAAAAGTTGTGGTAAAGAGTTTTCTTATACCAACATCTTAACAACTTGCATTGGTGTGGAACATTTGTTACATTGATGGAAGCACATGTTACTAATTGTACTATTAACTATAGTTCATGGTTTAACTTAGGGTTTACTGTTTTTGTTGTGCAATTTCAGGGAGTTTTTAAAAAAATTTTACTCTAGTAACATAAATATAACCTAACATTTCCCCTTTCAACCACATTCAAATATATAATTTAGTGCTGTTAATTACATTCACAGTGTTGTGTTAACATCAACACCATCCATTACCAAAACTTTTCCATCATCCCAAATTCCTTATACCATTCCTTATACCCACACTGTCCCCAGGTATCCTATATTCTAGATTCAGACTTTCTAAGTTTGCTTATTCTAATTGTTTCAAATCAGTGAGATCATACAATATTTTTCCCTGTGTGTCAGGCTTCTCATGCAGGATGATATCTTCACATTTCATCCACTCATTGCATGTATCAGAACTTCATTCCTTTTTATGGCTGAATAATATTCCATTATGTGCATTTACCACATTTTTTTTACACATTCCTTGGTGAGGGACACTTGGAGCTTTCATGTTTTGGCAACTATGAAAATGCTGCTATGAACATCAGTGTGCAAATACCTGTTTGAGACCCTGCTTTCAATTCTTTAGGATATATACCTAGAAACACGATTGCCAGGTCATATGTTAAATCTATACTTAACTTTCTAAGGAACTTCTAAGTTTTCTTCCACAGTGGCCACACTATCTTATATTCCCATCAACAATGAGCGAGTGTTTCTATTTCTCCACATCCTTTCCAACACTTGTAATTTTTCATTTTTTTTTTTAATAGTAGCCATTCTAGTGGGTACGAGATGGTTTCTCATTGTGGTTTTGAATTGCATACCCCTGATAGCTAGTGATGTTGAACATCTTTTCAAGCACTTTTTGGCCATTTGTGTATCTTCTTTGGAGAAATTTCCATTCATCTTTAGGCTACCTTTTTGATTGGGTTGCCTTCTTATTTGTTAAGTTGAAGGACTCTTCATATTTTCTGGATATTAAACCTATATTGGATATGGGGATGCCAAATATTTCCTCCCATATGTGGGCTGTCATTTTACTTTCCTGATCAAATCCTTTGAGGCACAAAAGGTTTTTTTTTTTTTTTTCCTTGATGAGGTCCCTTTTATCCATTTTTTTCTTTTGTTGATTTGCTTTGGTTGTAAAGTCTAAAACCACTGCCTAATGTAAGGTCCTTAGGATGCTTTCCTATATTTTCTTCTAGGAGTTTTATATTTCTGATTCTTATATTTAGGTTTTTGACCCACTTTGAGTTGATTTCTGTATATGGTGTGAGATAGAGATCCACTTTCATTTTTTGCAAATGGAAATCCAGTTTTCCCTGGACCATTTGTTGAGGAGACTATACTTTCCCAATTGAGTGATCTTTGGCCCCTTGCCAAATATCAATTGGCCATAAATGTGTGGGTTGATTTCTGAGATCTCAATTCCATTCCACTTGTCTATATGTCTTTCCTTGTGTCAGTACCATGCCATGGTTTTGTAATAAGTTCTAAGCTGGGGAAGTGTGAGTCCTCCATTTTTGCTGTTCTTAGTATATTGATTCTAGAAAATATTCCAGTTCCTTGGATCACAAGCTCTGTGTTGACGATATGAAATCAATTTAAATCTGGAAGGGGTGATGGTGGCTTAGTGGCAGAATTCTCACCTACAATGCCAGAGACCTGGGTTCAATTCCAGGTGCCTGCCCATGTGGAAACAACAACAAAAACCTGTTGGGTTTTCCTTCTGCTAAATAAATTTTCCTTCTTTGGCTAAATAAATTGATTCAGAACTTAGGCTTCCAGAAAACAATCCTGGCATAATTTGAGATATTAGAATCTCTAAGCTCTATAAAAGAAAGTTTGTGAGTTGCTAAGAACACTAGAATCACTTTTCTCTCCCTGCCATGATCCACTCCCCTCTTCTGATTTATCTCTCCTCAGCCTGCTAAATTCTCGGTTGTGTCACCTCCTTCAGAAAGCCTCTTTGAGCGTCTACCTCCCTTTCTTCTCACTCTCAACCTTGCCTTAAGTTCCCCTTCTTGAAGCTCCCTAAATTCTTGTGTTTCTTGTTATCATCTCCCTTCCTGCTCCGCGGACTCAGTGTGGGCAACGATGGGAATTTTTCTTGCTACCTTTAGTTCCTGAGATAAGGTCTGGCATTTAGTGAGTGTTCAATTAGTGTTTGCGCAAATAAATGAAGGAATGAACCACTGCATTAAATTTACCTTAAATCTCTGTTCATCTAGAGACTGTAAAACATTTGGAATGCTTTAAGAGTGGGAAGGATTACTCTCTTCTGTTTGAAGAAAAGATCAAAGGGTTTCAACCTGAGAAGAGACATGGTTTTTATTGTCATCTTTTTTCCTCCTACTGATAAAAAAAAATAGTTCAAAATAATCTTAGAGACTGACAAAACTGTGAAAAGGCAGTAAAGCCATAATTTTTAGGGCTTTCTGGTGATCCTCAAATACCTGGGCAAAGCTGGCTCAGGGCCCAGGACCTGCAGTTCCTAAATTTATTGCTGGATAGCCTGCCTCTGAAAGGATATTTTTTTTCAAGGGCTCCTCAGAGGCTGCTCTGTCAACTCTGCTCTCTCTTCTTGCCAGTTCTGCTTGCCCAGTATATAGCAGGGTCCACTGATGCCCTCTTGCAGCATGGACTTCCCAGCTAAGTTTATTATTAATCATGTTGTGTCCCTTATACTGGATTCTACCCAAATCCTGCCAATCCCCTATTTGGTACCCCTCTTATGTTGTCTTTCTTTATTTATACCATCCCTTTACTCTGTATTCCTTAAAGCGACTTTGACACACATCCTTATCTGGCACTGTATCTATCCCTTTCTGATCCATAGTTTCTTTTATCTGAAGAATCTGGCAGAAATAAGTATTCAAAGCAGAGAATAAGTCATTAGACAAAGCTCTATCTATCAAGAAAGCATTGAAAACCATAAAGACAAAAAACCCAGAATCTAGGAAGGGAATCTAGAAAGCAGGCAAAGAGGCTATGCTTTGGGGAATTAGAAACTCAAAGAATTTGTGTCACAGCAGGTAAGACAAAGACAGACAAAGAACATAGAAAACAGCTACAGGGTTACAACAACAAGACCTTGTTCCTGCATAAATTCTTTGCCTCTATCAAATAAATTTTTATTTATATCCTATTAATGAAAGAGACAGAGCTTAAAAGTAGCACTGTATTGTTTTGAATTGGGGCGCTCCACACAGAGTTCCTTTATTGCTCTAATTACATAACCTTTCTGCTTCTGCAGGAACTAGTAATAGAACCTGCACTAGGAAGCTCTTCTGGTGATTAACTAAGATAACATAGCTAAAGCATATGCCTGTTTAATAGAAAGCTCTCAATCAATATTAGTTGTCATTATTTTTATTATAAAGGAGATAGTTCTTAAGTGTAAAGGTTTGGGTCATGCGACTAGAGGTTAAAGTTTCAGGATCCCTGAAAAAAGTAGAACCAACAGAAGAACCTTTGCTTATAGGTAGCTTTGAATGAAGAAAATATTTTAAACCATTTTCTCAGAAGACTATTTTTATCTTTATTGAGGCATACTTGGCATACTATAAACTGCACATAAAGTGTACATACAATTTGATTAGTTTTGACATATGCATAACCCTCAGAGCCATCACCACAATCAAGATAATGAGTATATCCATCATCCCCAAAAGTTTCCTTATTCTCTTTTGTAATTTCTCCTTCCCATGCCCTCCTACCCCTTCATCATCCTCAGGCATCCTCTGATCTGCTTTCTGTCACTATGAATTAGTTTACATTTTTCTAGATTTTATATACATGGAATCACACTCCTACTTTCTTTGTGGTCTGGCATCTTTCACTGAGTATAATTATTTTCAGATTAATTTACACTGTGCATGTTTCAAGAGCTCCTCTTTTAATTGCTGAGTAGTGTTCCATTGTATAATATATGTGGTTGTTTCCAGTTTGGGCTATTACAAATATAGGCACAGTGAAAATACATGCACAAGTCTTTGTATGGGCATAGACTGTCCTTGTCTCTTGGACAAGAACCTAGAAGTGAAATAGCTGGTCATAGTGTAGGTGTATGTTTAACTTTTAAAAGACACTGACAAAGTATTTTCCAAAATAACTGTACCATTTATATACTTAATGGTCAAAAAGTTGCTTTTTAAATCACTTGTAAAAGGGTGGGAAAGAGCCTTCGTTAGCCTTAAATCTGGATTTGAGAGTCATGGCTTGATCCATGGGCTCTAAGTGCCAAACTCCCTTAGAAAGTTAGCCCAATTGTTTTATTTCTCTGGGGATATTAACTACTTGAAATATTAATGCACAAAGTTAAACAAATCTAATTATAAAAGTAGCATAACAAATGTTGAGTAAGGCATTTCTTTACTGAATTCAAAACCATCTCTGCCAAGACTCAGGGAGGATGCCCAGGTCTAATAGTGCAGGATGTGATGAGAAAATCACCTATAAACCCTCATTCCAAACTCTTAGAGCGCAACCCCCACCCCCTTGGTCTTTATCATCCTCTGTAACTAAGAGGTCATGATAGAGTGCCAAGTCAGTCAAGTATGTCTACATGGTTTGAGGGCCTTCACCTCTGAGGGTGTCACAGTGCCCACCCAAAATGCTACTCCTTCAACTGGGAGGTAGAGATATTTGCAGATAAGTCAAAAAACAAACTGAGACTGCAAGCATATAATAGTATTGAAAATAACTGGTCATCTCAAGTCCAAAATGTTAGAAATCACTGTTCCAAGAATCTATTTTGAAGAGAAAGATAATAAGTATGATGTCAACTGGATATCTTAATAATAAAACCATAAATATTACTGTATTTGGGGGCTGGAAGCTGCTAGTATAAATCATTCTCTCTCTCTCCTTATCCTCTCACCCCATCTGCCTACCCCACTTGCAGCACATACACACACAGATTCCAACTCATTCTCTCTCTCTCTCTCTCTCTCTCTCTCTCTCTCTCTCTCTCACACACACACACACACACACACACACACACACACGGGGATTTTGGCTTCATAAATGAGGAAAGAAATTTGGGAAGGAGCAGGGCCAGGACAAACGAAAAGGAAAGGCCTGTGAAATGGATTCAGAACCTTTGGTTAAAGGAGCAAAGGCCAGAAGCTACCGAAGAAGAACCTTGTGGAACTCTGAGTACAAGTCAAGCTCCTTCAGGCCCAGGGGACAATGTGGGGCACAGAGTTGAAGGGGAGGCCCTTTCTCACTGCCTAGGCATGAAAACAAACATCCTGGTAGCCCGAAGATGGGACACTAGAAAATTTCCAGAGACTGCCCCTGGGCAGGACACGGGTCTACTTTTAGCAAGAAAGGAACTTCACCAAGCAACTTTGCAAACAGTGCATATGGCATGAAAAGCAGAAAAAGTGGTAAAAAGAATAGCTAGCATTTATCAAGTTGTACTATGATGCCTAAGGATCTTACAAATATTATTTCAATTTATCTTCAAAATAAATATATTGTCCCAGTTTTTATAGATAAGGAAATCCAGGCAGAAGAAGGTTAAGTAACTTGTCTAGGGCATGGTAGGCATATGTTGGGACGAGGATTAAATGTAGTCAGTCTGCTTCTAAAACCCAGGCTCCTGGAGAAAGAGGGATGGGGCAGAGGAGAAAGGAGTAGACACATGGGGCAAATGCAGGCAGGGTGTTGCATGAGGGCCCCAGTGAAACTACTCAGAATAAGTAGGGCAGACTATAAAGAAACATGGAGGAGGAAGAGGGGATCCCACTATATACAGCACAGATATCTGGGCACCAGGAAAACCTGACAAGGTGTTAATTCCAGCAGAAGGTCTCAATCATAGACTTGTCTATAGGGGATTATACTTTATCAAGCCATGTTATGATTAAATATTTTTTTGTCCTTTTTAATGAAGGGTTTATCATTGTTCCAGAAAACAGCCCCAAAAAGTGTATTGTCTTTGGGTAGACTTCCCAGATGACAGAGGACAGCAGTTATCTGTGCATGTCTACACTGAAGGCAGGATAGAAGTCATCAAAAGCTCCTTTCCTGAAAGGGAGCTCTCCAACGTTAGGAGTTACTGCCTACCAGAGAGATTTGAAGGTTTGGGGGGCTAAGAATTACTTTGAGGCTTGCAAAGAAATCTGCCTTTGACGTGGGAGTTTTTCTGGCTTTGAGACTCAAGGAGGAAGCAAGCAATTAAGCTCTGCCAAGACCCAGAACTACACTGCAGTTCCACTCACACAGACTTGCCCTCTCTCTCCCTGCTGGGAAGACCCCTCACGCCCTTGCCTACCCAGCAGGAATGGACTCATTTTTGAAGGCTTGGTTAAGCAACCACTTCCCCACACTCTTCTTTGCTCCCACTATTGCCTGGAAAGGGGTTCTCCCGGATCTCTTCTCAGTGAGAATATTAATTTGCTTTCAAACATGTGTCCCCACAATAGGCTGAAAGTTACTTAAAGACAGGAACTCTGTATTATTTACCTTAAGTTCAGATAGGACACTTTTTCTTTTTTTAAATGAAGGAATGACAGTGGGCAGTTGGTGAAAACTTCAGCAAAAGAAATCAGACTTGCTAGGAATCTTAGACTCTTTTTTTTATTTTTCTGTAACTTCCCCCAGGTCAGAACTGCTCCTCCCTAATGACAGGATTTAGGAAACTGGTAATAATATGTGACAGATGGACACTGTCCTCAGACATCTTCAGAGGCCCCAGGCCTCAAAGGCACCCAATTGACAATTCCTATGATGGATGAGATTGCTTGCAAGAAGAGGCTGGCCAGACTGGCAATGTTAGGGCTGATGCAAAGGGACCAGGGCAAACAGGAAATTTAGAGATGTCATAATAGGGACTGCCAATAAAGTCCCTGTTTTATACACTATAAAAACGAGCAAAAACCACGTTTGGGCATGACTTAAAAATTGAGATTTAACAATCAGACTTTCTTGAAAATAAAATTTGGTATCGCAGCCTTACGAACATCATCACAAAAATCTTAAGCGGTCTTCTTCAAGAAGTACTTTCCCAATCGCTTTCTTAAAAATAGTAAATGGAGAAAGAGGGGAATTTGTTCTAAAATATTCATCCTGGCATCTTTTGATATATATATATATTTTGCATCTTATGATTTTATTTTCTCTGCCCTGCCAGAGTCTTAGCCACTGTAATAAGAGCTCTATCTTCCTAATCATTCAATGCGTAAGTCCCATCAGAGCATGGTCCACTCCTGTGCCGCATCTAGTTTTTAACAGTACTGAATAAAATGTAAAATACATTAAAGCCAAAACTGATATTAATTATATGTAAGATTTTTTAAAGGGAGGGCACAGGCCTTGATGAGACTTAATTATATCTAAAAAAAAAGTTTTGTTGTTAAGGGGGGATATGTTAATTTACCACATTGATTCCTCTGAGACATTCCTTGAGCTATAAATTGATGTTAATTTTTTGTGGCTCAGAGACGTCCTATATTAGGAGAAAACATTTCCATTAAGACTTAACTACACTTTTAAAAAGTTGCTGCCTGAGTCATTCAGAGGTACAAATGTACTCTAATCCCTGCAGTATAGGGCTGAATCGGCTTGCCCCCTTATCTAACAATGAAAATTGAAAGTAATTGACTAGGGAAAGAAAAACAAACTAACAAAAAAATCTCTCTTTTGCCTACAATGTTTACAGAGAGCAATCATCATCACCATCCAGCGTAGATAAAAAGACTGCTGGCAGAATATCCCAAATCATCTTCCTCAATAATAAAGGCCTTTCTTTCCTCTCAGACTTCTTTTGTGTTCCCTCATCTTGCTTTATTATTTCCCTACTAGGACAAATATGCTTACAAAAATATTCCCCAATCTGGCTCATCCATGGGGAATTGACCACAGGTCATGGACCATGGAATGACATACTACATTATCATCCAATCAAACAAAAAATAATAAACAGGGGGAACTTGCTACGAGGTCTTGAAAGCATAGACCTCATAGCCAGCTCTGCCTTTGAAGGCTCACTTTTTTATTCAGTGCTGGTGTGGCGTTGTTCTTAGCCTATGACCTGTGTGCAGTCCCCTGCAGACAGTGGAGATCTGAGGACCATTGTTGTGGAGTGTGTTATTAGATATGAAGAAAGAGACTGTGAATGAATGAAACAAAATGTCAGATCCCTTCAGATTCTTCAAGAATAAAAGCAAACAAACCAGAGACTGAATACTGCCAGGTTGTATGTATGTAAGGGAACCAAATTGTCTATTAAATTTTTTCTAACCAAGAGGAAAAAACCAGGAAGCAAACACTAAATTAAGTTTTTATGATGTCTGCAAAGACTAGGTGATACTGTCACCTCTCTCTTTAATAAAATACCATTGTACCATGTGTACAGTATGTACCAAGGCCTCCTCATGCGTCTTTGAAAGGAGATGAAATTCCTCAGCAGATGGAGGATGAATAGATGCCATAGATAGAGATAATCCATATGCTAGAGAAAGTGCTAAATAGCCCACTTCATGGAATGGAAAGGTCAGATGTTTGGATGAAAATTCAAATTCAGCAGACCCGTTTCTGATTTGTTTCTTCTTTCGTTTCTTCTTTCAAATATTTATAGAGTGCCTGCTACATGCCAACATTGCACTTGGCCTTGTAGATGCAGCAGTGAAGAAGAATGGACCTCTACCCTCAACACGGTAACAGTCCAGTCTGGTCAGGACTCACAATCAAACCCACTCACAATCAGTATCCAGATTTTCAAAGATACAGGACGAAATCATACTTACTGAGGAATCACAATTAGGTCTGGTCCTTACTTACTTACTTATTTATTTATTATTGTATGCTGTATGGCAGGGTCACGGATCGTTATTTTTCCATGTGAGTTATTGCAGCACCATTTGTTGAAATTTTGTTTGTCTGTTTGCTTTTGTTTCTTTGTTGTTTTTGGGGGGGGTAGGGTGGTGTGCACGGATCGGGAATCAAACCTGGATTTCCCACATGGCAGGTAAGAATTTTACAAAAAACACTGAAGTACCCTTGCATCCCATGGGCCCTTATTTTTAAGACTTCATGAGGGCCCTTCCTTTAATCCTCCATGTGACTGGACTTTAACATCAGTCTTCCATCCCCTGTTCGCTGTCCACCTCCCAGCCCCACCTTCTTGCCCTCTTCCATCTATAGGGAGAGATGTAGCTTTTTTGTTCACATGCTTTTGGGAGAATGTGCAGAGAGTGATGAGCAGGAGAGTGTGGTCAACGAAAGGAGCAAAAGATAAGTGTCTAAGAGCAGAGTGAAAGGACAAGCTCAGGAGCAGGTTTGAGAAGGAGGGACTAAGGGAGTGGATGTTCTGGAACATGGGCAGGAGGACGAGGTGTGGATGAGGAAATGAAGGAAAGCTTTTAAAAACACTGCTATGGGTTATGATTAGATTCCCCTTAATGTTATTAAAGGGATGCAAGTAATAATTAGAGTTTCCATCCCACTTTTTTTTTTTCACCATGACATTCATGATTAAGCATTTTAAAATCAAAAGTCCTGCTCTTTTTTCAGTTGAAACTACTGTGGCAGAAAGAAATAGAGGGATTTCGAAGCTTACATAGCTACTTAAGGAAAAGCTTCAGATAGGAATGTAGAGTGTAGACTCTACACTCTACACTCTACATTCTTGGTCATTTTTGACCAAGAACACTGGCTCTGGAGCCAAAATGCCTGTGTTTGAATCATAGTTCTGCTACTTAGTAACTGTTCCTCAGTTTCACCAATAATACTTCCCACCTCAGAGGCTGGGAATGTAAGGATGAGATGGGTTCATACATAAGAAATGTTTTTGGACAGTTCATGGTAAGCATTCCAATGTTTGGTAGAAAGCGGCAGTGGCGGTGGTAATGATAGCAATAGAAATAGTGGTAGTGGTAGAAATAATAGTAGTATTGTATTAACAGAAACCACCTTGCCACAATCTTGTAACTTGTTCAAAAAAACTTACAAAATTGATTCTGGCTCCTTATATATGGGACTAATAAATGCCAACCTTTTTTTTTTTTTTTTTTGCATGGGCAGGCACTGGGAATCAAACCCGTGTCTCTGGCATGGCAGGCGAGAATTCTGCCTGCTGAGCCACCATAGCCTGCCCTCCACTTAAGCTTTTAATGCCAGTTCTTTTCCCCTAGAAAAGAAAAAGGGGATTGACTCACTTGTTGGAAAATCAAGACCCAGAGAGGATCAAAGGTTCACACTGACCAGACTCCCACAATGGTAAATAATACAGAGAAAAGCGTTATTCCTCTTTCTCTTCCATTATTGTCTCGCGGCATGAAAAGTTTTAAATTATCTCCTTCCTGCCATGGTTCACTATTTGCAGTCCCTCTGAGAATAGAGCTGAGTCCTTTGTAACAGCCAATTTCGTACACAATGTATGTTTTAACCCTCACAGTGCTATAGCATAGGTATGGCTTATCCTACCACCCCCCCCTCAAAGTTGACAAAATTGGGTCTCAGAAAAGGTTAAGTACCTTCTCCAGGGTCACAAAGCTCAAAAATGGTATCAGTTTCAAACCCTAACTCTCATCCAGGCCTCTTTCCATCATAGCATGGTTTCCATGCCAAAAAGTATGCGATAGGGCTGGACTTCTATAAAATTACAAAGAACACTAGTCATCAGAGTTATACTCCAATGGTAATCTCAAGTTTCTAGCCTTCCTCAAGGTAGTTCTTCACTCTAAACTTTAGACCTAAAACATCCCTCCCATATTACTCATACTTCACTGCATACTTCACTACAGCCCTTATAAGATATTTTATCAATTAATTTGAATTTTATATCCTCCTCACTCTCTCCATCTGGGTAGCAAATGTTTATTCAGTTACCAGACATTTACTGATCAATATTGTGTGAAAATATCTTTGCTGGGTATTGAGAGCATAGACAGAAATGGATAAAGCAAGTTCCCTGTCCTAAAGGAGCTTGCAATCCGGTAAAGAAGACAAGATGAACACAAATGATTACAGCAGAATGAGTGGTGAGTACCTAAGGAACCTGACAAATCTAAGCATGGAGCAGTGACCGTTCTGGAGAGAATGCTTCTTTTCCATTTCAGGGCTCAGATACTTAACCTGAAGTTCCGGGATGGCATGGGTCATGTAGGAAGCACGTCAATAAAAATCTGCAATTATGCAAAAAAGTGAGACAGACACAGTAAATCTACTGAATATGGGCAAGGTACACTCATCACTATGAGAACTACACTCTTTTCAGAGATATAGTTTTTATGGGGAGGGGGGAGGAAACAACAACAAAAACAAGTTTGCTATTGATCTAGCAACATCACCACCCAGGAATAGCAGGCCATTTGGTTCCAAAAATCTACAACAAAATTGACTCCAGATTAAGAATTTTTAATTATTCTTTATAGAGAAGATTTAGTGCTTCTACATTCATACAACTAACCAATCTCCATTTATTTTATTTTAAAAAGAGGTGCTGGGCGGGCCGCGGTGGCTCAGCGGGCAGGAGTGCTTGCCTGCCATGCCGGAGGACCCCGGTTCGATTCCCGGCCCCAGCCCATGTAAAAAACAAACAAACAAACAAAATATAATAAAATAAGAAAATGTTTAAAGATGTTTCCCTTTCTTCCTCCCTTCCTTCCTTCCATCCTTCCTTCCTTCTCTGTCTGTCTTTCTTTAAAAAAAAAAAAAAAAAAAGATCTGCTAACTATAGATGTCTAAGGGAAAAAGAATGCACAAGGATCAGACTGAGGTAGGTGTTGTGTTCTTTTGTTACAGAAGCATATTGCTCTAGTGCCCAAGTCCCATCTTTCTTTTTTTACCCTGCCACACTTGAAAAAATTTCAGAAATGTGAATCGATTTCCATAACCATGAAGTATATTTTGAGGCCAATTAGGGGAAAGAGATGAAGGACTTCTGACACAATGATGTAAATGTAATCTCTGCTTTACGGTGCTCCTCCTCTACCTGCTAATTTATTGCTGCCAACAGTCAGGGATCTCTAGATCTCAAATTTTTTTCAAATCCCAATTATTCAATGTAAACAAATGAAGAGGAAGTATGGGTGTTCAATGTGATTCATTTGAACAGAAGGTAGGAAACATTAGCATCGATGTATTCCAGGACTTGCTAGCAAAGCACAACTAAATTTAGCAGCCAGTGATATTGATTTGATTAAAAATGGTTTAAGACTTGTAAATGTCACTGGAACTTAGCAAAATGAATATTATTAAATCCTTCTGGTGATGGGGAAAACTAACAAAGGGATTTGCAGTGGTTTCTGTAATTAATTGCTCTGTCATGATTTATATTAATTTACAGTACAACTCCATTAGCTCAGACCTGTCATCTCTGCTCAAGGAACCACCAAGTAATCACTAGCACATTAAAGAATAAATTAGTTTTTGGCTTGGAGCCTAGTTGTAGAATGTTTCATTTGTGTCTGCTGTAGGCATATGTACCTAATAAAGTTGGGACGAATGAGTTAAAGGACATATATATCAATGTCAGCGGGTTATATTTTGGAGACAATATGTTCAACATAGTTAGTTCATTACGGCTAATGAATCATGGTATTTCAGTTACATCACCTTGTGTTTAGCAAATGCCTTCAGGTAAGCTGAGATGCAAAAGATTCCTTGAAAATAGGTATGTCTCCAGAGAGTTTACCCTCTTAGCAGTCTGTGGCCTGTGGTTGTAATAATAGCTTCATGTGGTTTTTGTTAACACTTCATTACCCTAAAGTTGGATAAATTATCCTCCTGCTTCTGCCCTACGTGCAGACATAGAGCCAAAACCTTAGCTACTACTGCTCACCATAGATTATGGGGATTTGTAAGGTTCTATCAAATCATCTTTGACTTTGATAGTTGGATGATGCCTTAAGCAATGCTTGATAAAGGACTGTTTTACATTTCAAAGAAAGCTCCAATTGCCTTGAGGGTTTGCAAGCTAAGACTTGAACCACTTCCTTTTTATTTCAGGCCAAGGAAAGCTAAATTGGCACTCACTGGCCAGGAGGATAACTGACAGAGAGCAGACCTGTGGGGCGATATCCTATGGAGACTGGGTACAGAAATGCTTGTGGCCCCAAGAGTTCACCAAAATCTACAAGGCTCCAAGGACAAAGTCATTTCAGCTCAGAATCTTTGGGTACTACCCAGACATTCATAATTTGTCCTGGATCATTTCTGCAATTTGAATCCTCAGATGTCAGTGACTCCTTCACAGATGCTATGCCTGCAGTGCAAGGAGCTAGCTACACAGGGGCTTATCCTGCCTGGCTGGATAGAGTGACAAATGTCCAAAATGCAGAAAGATTGCAGCCTTAGCCAACTGGAAAATGCATACATTATGAGGATAAAATATGAAGAGTGTGAGTCAATTTCTGAAATATGGGGAAGCTTATTTTTGCTCTCATGTGCTAAGTGATTAGATTTCATATATGCAATGATTGGTACTGATGGCTTTGCATTTAATTGTGGGAAAACCCAGAAACACCCCAAAACTTAATTATTCTACTTGTGCCCAGAATAGTATACCTGACTTCATTTTAAATAACTGATGAAGTAAAGGAAACATTTTCTCCTGAAATAAAATAAATGCTTTTTTTAAAAAAAAGGTGGGGGAGGGGAATGGAGGTGAAAAGAAAGAAAAGAAGAGCCATTAGGAAAGGGGAAAGGGAGGTGATAACTAGAAGTAAGCTTATATAAGTTATAGTTTGAGGTGAATTTACAATTTTTTTGTAATGGGAAATTCTAAATATTTCTAAATATGGATTTCACCTAACTAATAAATGAAGGAGGAAAAGCAAATGAAGCTAGCCTTTCTATAAAGCTCTTCACTTATTCATATGATGTCATTACTAAAATCATCCCAGTAAACAAATAGGATTTAAAATAGTGGTTGTAAAATAACTAAGTTATCTTACATGTTATATTTTAGTATTCTCATGTCCTTTTATGGAATTTATCATCATTTGCCTTTGATCCCAATATATCAGTAATTAGATATTATCCTCTATAAAAATATGTTCCAAACTTGACTTCAGCATTTAATATTTATTCAGTACTGAGAGGAACATTTCAACAAAGTGAAACGAAAGTGAAAACAGGGGTGCAGAAAAGGGAATATCAGTCAATTATTGAGCCAGTCAAAATGATTAGTTTGGCTGATTGCTTTTTATGAAATTGTCTCCTGGTATTGAGTTCTACAGTTGTTCTCAGAGCAAAACTGATCCTTTCAGGGAAAATTCACACACTCCTGTGTAGACAGAATTAAGAAGCACTTTGTGTAACACAAAGCAAATCCTTTACTTAAGCAGAGCTTTGTGATTCCTGCCTTTTTGTTTCTGTTTCCCCAAAGTATTTGGAAATATCAGCCATAGGTACTTAAATCTATTAGAACAATACATTCCTAATGGACAAAAGCATTTTGTAATCTGCATTTTGTAATCTTTCCTAGATGAATAATGTAGAGGCAACTATATTATCCAACAGTCACAAAAAATATGGATGATTCAGAAAACATTAGCAATTCCCTCTTTCATGTTTTATTGTCTGTATTAAATAACTAATAACCTAGAAAGAGAAATTAAAATATCACCTTTTACTTGTTTCTCACATCTGCTGGCCAGTTTTCATGTGCTTGACAACTTCAAACAAATTATATATCTTTGTCCCTTTTATTTTTTCTCCACTTTGAGCTGTAGCGGAAGTTTCACATGCAGGGTTGAGCCCCAAGTCCTTCAGTAAAGCAAATGTTTCATTTTCAGCAGAGCCCACATATTCCATTCAGACTCCTTTCTTTCACTTCTAGATATAAAGAGCAGCTGTGTCTCCCTAGTTGCTAAAGAAGATCCTATGTACAAAGTTAACAAAATACAGCTTGGACAATGGATTTGATCTCTACAGCAGGGAAGCAGCACTTTTCAAATTCAGCTTTTTCTGGCTCCAACAAATTACAGGTCCCTGAAAAGATCTGGTGACCCTTTTTAAGTGGTGCTTGTTGAACAGGCTCAGAAGTAACCATACGATTTAGTGCAGCATGTTCACATTTACCAGGCATGATGGCCCTGGATAGACTTTCTACAGAGTATAGGCTCCCTCCGTTGGTGGCATTTAAGGGATCCATTAACTCTGCACAAACTATTTATTCAATCACTTTCCACTGATTGATGGAATCGCCTACCTCCCCATGAATAGGGTTGGATACCTCCACCACCGCCCCCCATGATAACAATACTTTTTCACTTCCATGGAATGATGTTCTTTAAATATGTGTTCTACATTTATTTGATAGGATTGTGAAAAACATATTTTTATTAGCAAACTTAAATAGCCCTGTATTTACACCCTTGGGAGACATATTCAGTCACTTTAAAGATCAATAATAAATAGGTCATTCCTATGGAAAAGCATTGTGCCATGTACATTTTATTTCAGATTTTCCACTGACTGCAACTACTGAATTCAAGCATTAGTAGTGAAGCCTATGTAATGTTGCATATGAGCCTTGCAAATACTACTTGTCAGAGTTAGGTCAATCTAGAAATGGGTGCTTTTTAATTTCTACTTGGGGATGTGGGGGAAACAGAACTAATTTATATTTTTTCCAATTAGGTAAATATGTGGGAAGATAAGTTAATGAGTGCAATATGTCTGACTTAGTGCAATTATCTCTTGTTTTCTTTTAAACACTGGTGCCCCTGGTCAGCTGGTTGGACTGCCCAGCCCTTAATCTGTTTCTACCTTTCTATCTGCAAAGTCAACCAAAGTTGCACCCTTCTCATATGCTGGACCGTCCTCCCTAGCAAATAGGCACACTGCTCTCTCTTGAAGAAATATTTCCTACTGCATATTTATTTCCACATTTTACCATAGATAGATAAATGCTTTTAATTCTTTCTTGAGCTTGCAGGAGATGGGATTATGATGTACCTATTCTCCCTGTACCCAGCACAGGCTCTGGACTTTTACGTGAAAACCGTCTGGGCATGAAATAAATATGAATAAAAATGATAATTCAATGAAGATTAAATCTGAGTATTGCTACAAGCAAATGTCCCACCTCTGCTTTCATTATCTCCATCTTTACTCATGTTTCCACATGTTGTACAAATCCATGTTTGCATGTGTAATTATGGGCTGGCTAAATGAGTGTCCTAAATGTGGCACCCAGATGGCATCAGAATGGACTGAGGTGATGTAATGCTAGGGAAAATGTTTGCTGTCTTTTAGGGTTAAAACAAAATCTATGTGTGATGCTAATTATGCACATCACAATGAAAAATTAGTACCCTTTGTCTAGAATTAATAGTGGTTTGATAGCATTAAATTCAGAAAATGTCAAACCAAACAGGAGCTGTTTCAAAATACAGATTCAGGAAGGTGGGTAAAAAATTATTTATACAATGACAATAAAATTCAGAAATGACTCCAAAGTATCTATCTTTAACTATATGAAAAATGAATAAAAGAGAATAATGAAAAAGTGAAGTGTTCTCATTTAATAAGTATATTAGAGAGCACACATATAAAATCCATACAGGTGAGTTAGTTTCATCAATTCAGTGTATCGGAAGGTGACCTGGTCCAGCTGATTCAATGTGTGGACTGTTGGTTAGATGAGAATTTCAGAAGAGTGTGGGTGGATTAACACAACAATATTACCTTTAAATAAGTTTTTAATTATTTTTATAAGCCCACTACAAAATGAAGAAAAACAACTTTAACGCAAAAAAAGTTCTCTTACAGTGATGAATCCTGTGTTACATAAAAAGTCAACTAACATATCAATCATAAGTATGGATTCAGTATAACTTAGTGACTAATCACATGGACCATGGAGTCTATCCAACCTAAAACCATAGCTGTGCCAAGTCACAATCTCCCAGAACTAAAAAATAGAGAATATAACTCCTCTTAGTGTTGCTTTGAGTGTTCATTATATAGTAGTTATAGATATAGATTCCAAAAAGGGAAAACTTATTGTACATACTCTCAATACAAAGCCCTATGCCAATCTTCCTTATTCCTCCATTTAGATAGTTCTCTGTAGAAACTGGCATGAAGGTGATTCTTGTCTGTGATTTCCTTTAGTCCATTTGTGCTTAGAAGAGTAATTCTGATATGTCAACTTTAAAGACTTAAAACACCAACTGCAGGTCAGCATAGCAGGTACACTCTTCCCTGGTAGTGATTCAAGACATCAAGGAAATTATTAATTGCTTGGGCTAACTGCCTAACTGGGGTCATTTCTGGACACTTGATCAAAAAAATATGTCTCCCCTAAAGCAAAAATGTTTATTTGGTACAAAATTTATATTTCGACTAGTGCACTTCCTAATATAACTCAGTTTAACTGAACATCATAAGTACATGGAACCTTGAGTAGGGCATGAGATTTTGTAGGTTTGTCCAGAGTGATGCCTCAATAAATCCCAGAAGTATTTGAACCATGAATAAAAAAGTATTTGCAAAGTCCCCTTTGGGGAATGGTGAGAAAGGGGGGAAATTCAACTTCCCCAAGTGGAGAATTCTTGATATTCTCACAAGCAGTGGGGACAACCAAAGCAATAGGCTGAGCCCCCAATCTTGGGGTTTGTTCATATGAAACTTAACCCCACAAAGGATAGGCTAAGCCTACTTAAAATTAGTCTTAAGAGTCACCCCCAAGAGAACCTCTTTTGTTGCTCAGATGTGGCCTCTCTCTCAGCCAACATGACAAGCAAATACACAGCCCTCCCCCTCTCTACGTGGGACATGACTCCCACTCCCAGGGGTATGGACCTTCCTGGCAATGTGGGACAGAAATCTTAGAATGAGCTGGGACTCAGCACCAAGGGATTGTGAAAACCTTTTCGACTGAAATGGGAAAGAGCAAAATGAGACAAAATAAAGTGTCAATAGCTGAGAGATTTCAAACAGAGTAGAGAGGTTATCCTGGAGGTTATTCTTTTGCATTACACAGATATCACCTTTTTAATTAAGGTGTAACAGAGAGGCTGGAGGGAATTGCCTGAAAATGTAGAGCTGTGTTCCAGTAGCCATGTTTCTTGAAGATGATTGTATAATGATATAGTTTTCACAATGTGACTGTGTGATTGTGAAAACCTTGTGCCTGCTACTTCTTTTAGCTACCTTATGGACAGATGAGTAAAACATATGTATTGAAAATAAATAAATAAATAATAGGGGGAACAAATGTTAAAATAAATTTAGTAGACTGAAATGCTAGTGATCAATGAAAGGGAGGGGTAAGGGGTATGGTATGTGATTTTTTTGGTTTTCTTTTTATTTCTTTTTCTGAATTGATGCAAATGCTCTGAGAAATGATCATGATGACAAATATACAACTACGTGATGAAAAAATTATTGCTCTTTTCTTTCTTTGCTTTGCATATATGTTATATTTTACAATAAAAAAGTTTTAAAAAAATGCCTCCCACCATTTTACTAGAGTGACTAAAACTCCCACCATTATGACCATTCATTTTTCAACAAATATTTCTTAAGCAGCTAATATATTGTAGGGACTAGAGATTCAATAAGTGAGATGGTCAGCTTCCATCTTCAAGGACCCTAAATCTAGTGATAGAGACAGGCATATAAACTGCTATACATTATAGATGGCCAAACAAAAGTGGTTTATGATTGAAGAAGCCAAATGTTACAAAATCACAGACCACAAAGTTCAAGAAAATTTTCAAAGAAGAGGCAAAATATGAACAGGGCCTTCAATAATGAATCAAACTTTAAAAGTCAGAGAAAGGGACTTTCACTATGATCAAAATTCTGGAGGAGCAGCAACAGCAAGTAATTTAGTGTGGTGAGAATATACGATGAGTGAATAGATGGCAGGGAAGATAAGCAAGGAGAGGCAGGTCATTTGGGCACAAATAATACAGTGTTTGGTGCCATAAAAAGGAACTAAGAATTTTCTAACTTGTGGAAGTAATGAAAGGTTTTTGAATGAAGTCACAGAACCTAATCTACGTTTTCAAAAGAAAACTTTTCAGTATTGGAGAGGCAGGAGCTTGGAAGAATAGAGGGTATTAGTAATGCACAGCAAGAAGAGATTAATAGTGGCATCAGAAAATATGGTAGAAGCAAGACTTCAGTAACTGGTACTATGCAGTTGGGGGTGACACAAAGACTGTAGCCTCAGTGTCACTATTAAATAATCCAAGGAAACTTGAAAGGAATTGCAGGTTTGGGGAAAGGGAAAATACCTAAATCGGTTTTGGACACTGAGAAAAAGAATATAGAAGAAAAAGAAGGAGAAAGGTGGAGAGGGTGGACAAAAAGAGGAAAAAAAGATTTTAAAAATAAGTTAAAGAAGAAGTTTTACTGGAAGCTAAAGTAGCAGTTTCAAAAAGCCTAATTTTCTTCACTCTTTGATGTCATATAGAGAGGAATACTAGTTAATTTTTTCAACTTGTCAATTGCATCATGAGCTATCATTCTTTCTTGCAATCTTATTTCATCCATCACTAACTACTTAAATTTCAGATTATTCCTTGAAAAGCACAATGTAATGGGCCAACTAGAAATACATTCATTCATTTATTTATTCCACAAATATTTATTGACTGTCTACTATGTGCCAGGCACTATTATAAGTGCCAGGCATATAACAGTGAATAAATAAAAAATCCCTGCCCTTGTGGAGTTTACATTCTAGCAAACTGGATTTTGTGTCTTTTGGAAAGCATACTGAAGGGAAAAAAAGTTGTTAAATTAAGAGCATATTTCTCAGTCTCACATTTGAAGAAATAAGACATTCATTATTATTTCCAACACAAGTTCAGAAACATAAGATTGTCTGGTAGCAGGAAACTTTAACTCTTAAGGATTCTTATCCTTTGTCAATCCTGGCTCTGTCATCTTACCTGTGTAATCCTCTGTACCCATCCACGAAAATCAGACAGTGTGGACTAAAATCAGTGGTTTGCAACTGGCTATTCAAATCGCCTGGGGGACTTTGAAAAACATGCAGGTATGGATCCAACCTCAGGCCAATTAAAGCAGCATCTCTGGGGGTGGGTGTTCATACTTAAAGTTCCCAAGTAATTCCAAGGGTTGCGAATCACCAATTCTACTTTAAAGTCTTAGTTTCACAGAAGAGGAAATAGAGACGTCCCTCCCCACATCTGTCATCTTATATAATTCCATAATTTTACATGATGAAGTCTAGGACACTTATGTTTAGATACATTCATTTCTTTGGAAATGAATTTCATTTTTCACTCATTTTTACATTACTAAGCTGTTTGTTCCTAAAGGTCATTTTTGCCATGCAAACTTAAGTGGGGAACTGGTATCTCTCCAAGATTTTGAGATAATTGTTCAACCCAATCTAGATAAATCAGAATAAAGGTACACCACACACCTACCTATAATATTTTCTTTCTATAACCCCTTAAAAATAGGAAAAACTGATTTTTTGTCTTTAAACATCTGAAGTTTCTATTTACAAAAATATTTGCTCTGAATAAGGACAAACTCAAATATTGTTGATGACATGATGCTAATGTAATAATTCTTAAATATCTGTATATGTATTAGACTCTTGAATCCCCAGATTGATATCCCATTACTTCAGTGAATATTGGATGGACCTTTCCAGTTTAAAAAAAAAGGTTCTTTTGGCGGAAACACCATTTAGAAGCCCAATGAAGGTCATATTATCTTAACTCTAAAAACTATTAAAGAAGTTCTAAGAAAGAATGTCATCATGGCCTTTACAAATGTGGAATTCTGTGGAATCCAAAATAAAACTAAGTTTTCTGGATCATAACTCCAAACTGACCATGTTACTTTGCAACTCAGCTAAAACATCTTCTTTTATTCTTCTTTCAAATTGCCCTCACAGTCAACTCGGTGTCTCAAATGGTTTGATTAAAATTGGTTGTTAAAAGTTAAGATCAGAGATTCCTCTTCACACATGCACTCCCTGCTTTGGTGGCTTCTTGGCTTTACAGGAGGCTCATTAATAGACCAGCTTGCCCAGTTTGTCATCTATTTCATTATGCAAAATATATACTTTTCAATTACTTTTCCTGTGTGAAAATCTCTTAACTCTAACCTGGTATAATGATTTCTTTGGGTTTCCTCTCAACCTCTGAATAGCACAGCTTTCCTAAAGTCTCAACTGGGGGTAGAATACTTGGAAACCCTGATGGGAATTAATTTTAATGTAATGATCTTTATGTCTCTATTAAAACAGGAGTAAAATCAGCTTGTAAAGCTGACCACTGGGCAAACTTAGTATTGACCTCAAAGGAAGGAAAAAAAAAAAAGCTGTTTAAAGCTTTCTGATCATTTTGCTTAATCTATTTAACATGGACTGTAAAGAAGCTTACATTCCTAAAATAAAGCTTTGGTTTGCAACTTAATTTTTTTCAGTTCTGTGAATAAAGTGGAAAAAGTTAGAACAGGGATCCTTTCATCTTCTGATGGTCTTAACTAAAGTCAAATCTCTCATATTAATAGTAATTAGAGTGATACACACATGTCACTCACACACACACACACACACACACACACACACACACACACACATAACAGAGCCTTAGCAGTTATTATAATAACATGTATTTGGTGGGCAACTTTGTTGTCACATTCAAAATATATTTCTTTCATTTATGGTGTGTACTTATTAATCTACAGAAGAACCTGAATACTTCAATACCAACAGAGGTCTTTCTGGCTTTTTAGGTAGACCCAAATTCATTTACTTTCCTATGACTCTACTTACATATATATCTATATCTATGTCTATATAGAGAGAGATGTCTGCATCAATCTGAATATCCTGTCCCACCTAACTGAAAAAAATATACTTCTCAAAGCTTTAATGCACCATACATTTTCAAAAAGTACAAATACTCACAAAAATTATCTAGTTATTAGGAGGAACCATGAAAAGCAAGTCTGAAACACTTTCCTTTATTGCCATGATTCGTCACACTAGAAATAAGCACCAAATGGTGCTTCTTTGAGATTTGAGAAAAGCCATCACTTTCTCTAGACACTTCAGTCTTCTACTTTAAAATGTGTGTTAATCAGTATGTAAATCTATGGTACTAATGATATGGATGGTGTCTGCTAGAGGTGTGAAATGTACAACTTGCACAGCTGTAATAGGAGCCCTAAACAGGAGTAGATATATGTTAAAAGAACATGGAAAACCTACTGCTAAGTTTTCTTCTCTGAGGGTTAATCCTAATTCAGTCAGGTATCAGAAAGAAATGACTTTCATTATGTGAATCCCTGGGAATGAAAAAATTAAGGCTCTATCTATCTATCTATCTATCTATCTATCTATCTATCTATCTAATTTTTTCAGTGGAAGAAATTCTACTTCTGAATCCCTTGATTGACAGTTATAGCACAAAGGGACCAAAGTACATTTAAACGTGGTTCCTTTAAGCTAGTTGTAACTCAGAAAAATCCATCCTTATACCCCACATTGGGAAATTTGGTTGAAAGCAGTATTGACCAAACCAAGGAGGGTTTGAAGGGCAGAAGACAGATATCTAGGGGAAGGGTAATTAAGCTTGGAAGGCTCCAGAAATAAGCATTTGAGAATTTCAAGATGGGCATTGGGGCATCCAGACAGGTACAGGTATCATCTCAGAGGCTTCTGGAATTAGGCAGAAGACAGAGAGAGGCACAAGATAAACAGCACAAACTCTGATGATAAACAAATAAAATTCAAATCCCAGATCTGCCTCTTACTCACTGGATAACTTTGGTAACATTATTTAATTTCTCTGATCTCAGTTTTCTTCTCTAAAAAAGAATAATAAAAATATTTTCATGGCTATACTAACTAGTGCTGCCCTTTTCTCCTTTGCTATACTAATGAAGTAGAGCAAGTAATCAAAAAGACCTAATGTGTGCATTTGTATATTTGATGTCAATCCTTCAGATAGAAGGCAACATTATTTAAAGTAAATGCTTGCCATTGCTTTTCAGCCTTTTGGCTAAGATCAAGTATAAAGTAAATGCTTGCCAATAAACCAAATTCTTAATAATTCTGATGCCTATTCTCTCTTATTATTAAAAAAAATTACTTGACACTAGCTATTTTCTAAGCACATGGATTAAATAGGGTATTCAACAAAACATAAGTATGTGCATAATAGAAATGTAATTTCTACACTCAAAATTTATTCCCAGTAATTTATTAATTTTATTTAAAATTTCTGTCACAGCATACCAGTGTGTACCCACAAATGTACTGATATAATGTCACTGTGATCTTACATAAAGAAACAACAATGTTAAAAACATCATACAATTGTAAATGATAAAATAGACAACGTCTGGAAATGAGACTGCTATTAGGAAAAGTGCCTCATCAGTTACCAAAGGAGGCTGGCCATGTGTAGGATGTAATGATTTCAGCATGATTGACTATGGCACATGAATGCTTCAAGAACCAGCACTCACACAGGGATTGAACCTTCCTTTTCCCAGTAAATTGTTGATGGTACTCCTGTTTGAGCAGAAGGAAACTTAAGTTTGGCCAGATAATTTAGGAGACTTCCCAACTGGGGCAAGTCTAGTAAAAGAGGGCAAAAAATACCTTTTATCAAACCCACTGCACATTTTCTCTGGGCAGATGACCTGAAGAGACTGCAGTCCAATTTCCCTTTTCCAAATTCGTCTGAAGTCATCAGAAGCCACACAAATGATAGACAGACCCCTATTACTCCGAGGCAAGTAATAATGTACCTAAGTATACAGATGCTGAGGGGAACTGTGATATAATAATTAGTCAACAAATATTTATCAAAACCCCAATACATTAGAAGCATTCTGATAAGTTGTGTGGGGATTTAAAGAAAACTATTCAGTGTCTTCCCTGCAGAATTTTTATGGGGCAAACTGACACTTAAATGTATAACCATAGAAAGGTAGCCATCAATCAGTTTCAGTTTAGCTATGCTACACCAATAAGTTATCCCCCAAACCTTATGGCTTACAAAAACAAGCCTTGTGGCTCTTGTTACATGTCCAATGTGGGTCAGCTATGATCCTGTTCAATATTTCTTCAGTCCAAGACTCAGATTGATAGAACAGCACCTATTTGGATTGTTACTGGTCTTCTGACAGAGGAAAGAGAAAATGGAGAAACCATGCAATGGCTCTTAAAACTTCTGCTTATAAGTGGTGCATATTACTTCTAAGGTGACCAATTTGCTCTGATATGCCCAGGACTTTCCAAGTATAGCACTGAAAACCCCACATCTCAGGAACCACCTCAGTCCCAGAAAAACAGGATGATCCCATTTTAAATTTGGAAGCCTCCTATTCTGAGAACCCTTCCAGTCCCAAGGGAAACAGTTGGTCACCTGAACTCACTTTCACTCTTATTTCATTACTCAAAGCAACTTATCTGCCCATTTTGAGTTCAGCAAAGTTTCAGTTGATTAGTAGCTGTGTGCCAGATGGAGAAAATAGTAGCCAATCATATTACAGAAAACAATTTATGCACATGCACACTTATACACATGCACACACATAAGCCTGAAACAACATAGGGGAAATTGCTTGTTGGGGAAACTGCAATAGTCCTGTATTTCTAGAGCTTCAAATAGTTTTCCATCATCTCTCTATAGCTAAAGTCTATAGATGAAGTTCATAGTTCCTACAAGAGATTGCAAGGTTTCTCATGGTCTACTAACTTGATCTGCTACCAACAGCTTCTTGCTTACTCCACACCAGGCATACTGACCACAGTTCTAAACATTCTTAAAACACACTCTCTCCTCAGCACATTTGCATGATCTCTTCTCTGTGTTTGGAAAACACTTTCCCCCATTATATGCATGGCTTGTTTCCTCGCTACATTCATGTCTCTACTCAAATTTCTCCTTATTAGAAAGGGCTTTCTATGTAAAATAGCATATCAATAAATCTCTATTCTTTTTAACTGCTTTACCTTTCTGCATAGCTGTTTTAGTCAGAATTCTCTAGGGAAACAGAACTGGCCAGATAGATCTGTAAATACTATGAGCTTTTTATAAAAATTGTCTCATGCAACTATGGGGATGCACAAGTGCAAATTCCATAAGGCAGTCTGCAAATTGAGAACTCCAATGAAGGTTTTCGATGGATTCTCCAGGAGAAGCTGGCTGGGTGAAGTAGAGATAGAAATTCTCTCTTTTGACTGCTGAAATAATCACTTCTCCATTTTAAAGCCTTCAAATGACTGGATGAGACATCTCTCATTGTTGAAAGCAATCTCCTCAGTTGATTGTAGATCTAATCAGTGATAGATGCAATCAAGTTACCAAATGCTGTAAAGGCCACGAAATGTCCTCACAGTAACAATCAGGCCAGTGCTTGCCTGACCAAACAAGTGGACTTGGTCACATGGCCAAGTTGACACATGAAACTAATTATCAATAACACATACCGTCATCCAACATAGTAGAAATAATTTTTTTGTTTATTGATTGTCCCCTTCACTTCAAAACTTGGAGGGAAGAGGTTTTGCTTCTTCTATTCTCTATTTCCTAGATCCTCAGTACCTAGAATATTCCTAGCACATAGTAGGGACTCAATAAATATTTTTTGAGTAAACAGAGTATGGCATACATGAAGACAATGGAAGGAGGTAGAAAAAGATGAGGTAGGATAGTTAGACTGATTCCAGAGAATTTGTGGAAAGGGTGATGGGGAGGGATTTGTATCTGGCATCCATCACTGTAGATACCCAGAACATCAAGGCCATTGTAATTAGATTCTTAATTTTCCTAGAAAGCTGAGCCTTAAAATAGAAATAAATGGGCGGGCCGCGGTGGCTCAGCGGGCAAGAGTGCTTGCCTGCCGTGCCGGAGGACCCCGGTTCGATTCCCGGCCCCAGCCCATGTAACAAACAAACAAAACAAAAACAAAATATAATAAAACAAGAAAATGTTTAAAAATGTTTCCCTTTCTTCCTCCCTTCCTTCCTTCTCTGTCTTTCCTTCCTTTCCTCCCTAAAAAAAAAAAAAAAAAAAAAAAAAAAAAAAAAAAAAAAAAAAATAGAAATAAATGAAAATGCTACATTTCTCCTAAAGTTGAACTGTTTCATGACATTTATGAATACAACCAACTGATAATAAAAATGATGAGCTCTAATGAAGATCCTAATGGCTACCAGAAAGTAATCTATATTTTCCAGCTGATGTTTTATAAAAGGCCTTAAAGTGCTTCCCAGATGAGCTAGATAGAAAGGACGGTATATAAGTAAGCTTTTGCTGTATAACAAACCATTCAAATTTCAATGGGTTAAAACAACAACAATTTATTATTTTTCATGAGACTATAGTTTGGCTGAGTCTTCTAATCTAGACCTGCTTGTCTGATCTGGTCTGGGCTTGCTCATGAATCTGAAACCAGCTGACAGCCTAGGTTGGCTAGGATGGCTCAGCTCTGCTTCATGTGGTCCATTATCATTCAGCAAGTTGTGTCACATTTGTTCCCATGGAGAGGGCAATTGTCCAAAAGAAAAAGGATACATGCAAGGCCTCTTGATACTTAGGCTTACTGGCACTTCAGACACATATGGTGCATTCTATAGTCAAAGAATGAGGCTAGTCCAGATTTAAACAATGGGAGAGAAGCTCTACCTCATGATGGGAGGAAATGCAAACTCATACTGCAAAGTGTAGATGCGGGGAGGAGTAGAGTTTCTGAGCCATGTTTGTAATTCATTACAGTCTGCCTTTGGCTAAAATCATTCATATTCTTCCCCATTTTACATATTATATGGAAGTTCTTTGGGTGATGACGTGCAAACACAACAGCCAGCCAGTTAAGAACCCATAAGATAGGACAGCTTTGTTAGATCACAGGCCCTGGGGCATGGGTTAGGGGTCAAGGAGGACAGTGGAGCAGCCCAGGGTTTAGCTAACCTGAGCTTCTGAGAGGGCCTGTGGAGGAAGGGAAAGAAGAGCACATGTTGGTCCCAGGCTTTTGCCTTATTTTGACCCAGAGGGAAGGGGTAGGGCTTTCCCATAAATTGGAAGTTTCATGCAAACTGGAAGTTTCAAACTGGATGGCATGAAAAGCAGAAGCAGCAAGGACCATTTCGAGAAGCTGAGGGCTGCTTCTTATCCTCCAAGCCATATGGACATACAGGACTTGCTAGTAAATTATGCACTGAGAAAGGGCAAGCAGCCATTAGGAGAATCAGCAGCAGGGGCCATTCCGAGAAACTAAGGGTGGCTCTTATCATCCACACCATATGGAGGTGTGTGCACTACTAGTTGCCCTTTTGCCTAGGGCAGGGCTAACCAGGGCATTCACTCAAAAGGGGAACTTATGACTAGGCAAAAGTGACAAGGCACCAAAAATCATTTCTTTTATGCCATTACACTCCCATATGCTGAAAATACTCATCCCCTCATATCATATGAAACATCTGCTCACTGAATTGTTTATTAACTTATGCTAAGATCACTTTTTAAGTTTTATAATAACATCTGGCACAGCCAGTAAGTTGATTTTAGGAAGAACCCTGAATGCATATTGAGCAGACTATTCCTAGCCCCTGAAATTGAGCTGTCAGTGAAGAAAGAAAAAAATAGGGAGAAAGAAATAAACACAAATCATGGCCAGCGGAACTATAATCTTGCATTTTTATTATTTATTTATTTATTTATTTATTTTGACATAGGCAGGCTCTGGGAAGCAAACCCAGGTCTCTGGCATGGAAGATGAGAACTCTGCCACTGAGCCACTGTGGCCCGCCCTGTAGTCCTGTAATTCTTGAAAGATAATGAGTAATTTCTGTATGTATATGTGCATATGATCAATCCATCTTGTCTGTGGGAGAATCAACAGGATCCCAGACATCTATTTGATGTTGTTAAGAGATTAAATTATAAATGATCTTCGCAGATGAGGCCTTTTGTGTCACTTAAAAATGTGGAAAATAATAAAATTGCTCTAATAGTTGCTTAACACAAGCTGAAAGACTGGGTTTCAATCTGAGAACTGTATGTGTGGCTAGTTTAGCAAACCTAATTTTCTGCCCCAAGCATTTGGCCACCCAGAGGCATGTAATGAAAAGCAATTGAATTTGTTTCTGTAAGACTGTTTACTCTCTACAGTTGTTGGGTTTATGGACCCATTGTTCAATAGTTCTCTCTTGGATTTCAAACCATGCTTGGTTGGTTGCTAGGCAAAACTAAACAATGCCAAAAAGTGTAGTGGGTATTTAGACAGATTAGGTGATAAAGTACCATAATTATGGAATCAGCAATTAAGAGGCCAAATTGAAAATCTAAAAGGTCAGGAACCCCAATTTTTGTTTGTAGTTACCATCCCAGTATATGTTTGGAACAATGAACACCAACAAGTGTGGGCAGCCAATTTAAATCTTTCAAAAGTGAGGCACCACTGTATTTTTCCTATCTAAAATGCACTATAAAGGAATGAAACCAATTTAATAAAATATATATCGTAGAAGAGAGTTGCCACTATTATACAGGTCCATTTGAAAATTCATGATTGGTAAAACTGAACTCTCAGAAGCACTACTGGGAACACAGTTTAAGAGGAGCTACCATGTAAGAGCCAATTTGTTGGATTAGAGTTTTAGCTGTGTTGATTCCAAATCCGAGCAAGTTTTTGTATGGGAAGTAGGAGCTACAACCAACACAGTATCACACAATTCAGCAGCTGTGGAACACTGTTAAAATAATGGGACTTACTAAATCATGCCCCCTTTACCCAGGCCCTATATCATCCACTCCCAGTTGATTTTGAGGTTGGCCATGTGACTGACTTTGGCCAACTGAACGTTAAGAAACACGATATAGCAAGAGACGTAAAAAACGCTTGTGTGTTGGGGCTTGTTCTCTTGGAATGCTGCTTTCATGAGAAAAATCCTGAGCTAGCCTGCTAAAATCACATATATTAGCTGACAGCCAGCAACAACTGACAGACTTGGGAAAGAAGCAATCTTAGAACATCCAACTCCAGTTGAGCTGCCAGACGACTGCAGTAAAACGAGTGGCCACTGGCAAGAGTTGCAGAAGAACCGCGCAGATGATCTCAGCCTAAATTATTGATCCATAGAATTGCGAGCATACAAAACGGTTATCCTTTAAGCCACTGCTTTTTGGTGTGGTATGTATTTCAGCAAGAGATAATTGATACAGCTTCAATGTGCCATGTCCTCCCTCCTTTCTCTTAATGTCTGACTGGCTGTGCCTATGCTCACATTCCAGTCCTGTCAACCGCATCTGCCTCCCAGACTCCTCTATCCATCCTCGGGTGAACTCCAGTCTCTGAGCTACTATTAATTCAGTTCAATTAGTTATTAGGCACTTATTATTGGTTCAGTCCTTTATTAAGGTACTAGAGATGGTAACAGGTGAACTGACTTATGATAATGGTTTTACTACTAGTAAATTTACAAAAATTCATTGAATCATAAACTTGAAACGGGTTATTATGATAGTAAAATATGCCTCAATAAAATTATATATATATATATATAAAGATGCTATCAGGTGCACTTTTACAAAAGTTTCCATTCTAGGCTAGCTTCTGTGTGTGTGTACATGAAGGGTAGTACAAGCATTAAGGAATGGCGTTATATAATAAAAGCATGGATTTTTAAGAGGTAGCTACTGTCTATAGTGTTGAAAAATGGGAAGTATGGTGAATCTGAATGCATAACTCTGGGTGGGAGACTGAGAGGAGAATGACTGGAAAAAAAACAATCTGTAAAAGAGCCATATCGAATGTGCATCAATACAAATTCCATGCCTTTGCTTAGGGCCTCCTCCTCCTCTACCTCTTTTCTTTATACGTCCTTCTTATCATCTAGGCCTATTCAAAACATCACCTAGTTTAGGCATAGATAGGATACTTTGTAAAAACCAATGATTTTTCTTGAAATCCTCACAGGAAAAGCACAGTAGTCCACTGGCATCTCCCCTACCACAGTGTTTTTATCATCATTAACCACAAAATCTGGTTGAAAGTGCAACAAAAATAAAGTGGTGGCTGAGGATTAGCCGCATGGTTGGACATGCTTTCAACAACAGGCATCTGGCCAGCCATGTCAACAAATGTGGTCCACATGGCACAAAGCTGCATAGTAGAAACGGTCCCTGCAGAAAGGAGAGGAGAGATAGCCAGTACTTTGCCAATGTAGATGCTGCCCTCCAACAGACACCACTCAGTTTAGTCAGCACCTCCACGTTAAAAGAACCCAGGCAGACTCATCTGGGATCACACAACAAAGGCAGCTCTGTTCTTTTTTGAGTGACAGTCATAGGAATGGAAGTTTAAACCTTTGTTCTTATATTTTGTTACTTTCTCTTTGTTTAACTGGTCATGTCTACCAGTAACCGTTAAGAAAAATTCTGCTTTCTAGGTGGAAAGGAAACTAAATTGGGTACCGGACAACAGCACAGTAAAATCAAGGGCACTGTCATTTTGAAGATGATACCAAATTTGGTTGGATTTGTGTATGTACAAGCAAAGCCAGTCACAACAGTTGTATTCCAATGCAGAGTACAGTTAGATTGTCTCAGCACAGCTAATGAGGGACACTTAGTTTAGAAATTCCCAATTTCTCAACTGGAAACTATTTTTTCACTTGATACTCATAGCACTGTTAGGTAGTCAGGGTATTTTTCAAAGGAGGAGGAAACTGAGGTTTGGTTTGTGTAAGTGATTTGTCCAGGTCCACTAGTGGGAAGTGATGGGCATGCCCAAGACCAGGGTAGGTCTCTGCTCTTCCCTAACACCAAGATTTCTGGTGTTCTTGACCAATTGGGTGGTGCTTGTTCATGGGTGGGTTCTGTAGAGTGTATATTTTCATTTGCTCAGATTGTTTGTTTACTATCTATATTTACTCCATTCTTTTATAAAATAGATGTATTTGGAATGCTCAGGTCTGGGGCTCTTTGTAAGAGAAAGATATTTGTGACATGTCAAAAACAGAATGTAAAACATGTTAGAAGTAATGTCTTCTCACTTTAGTATCTTATGATTTTTCTGGAAACTGAATAGACTAACCATCCTGGCAGCTACAATAAATATGTGAAAAGATTATGTTCTTTATCGTTATAACTCTAGAAATAATTGCCATGATGGAAATTTGAAAAATATCTAGAAATATAGTTAGAATATATAGCAATATTCTTTAATTACTTTTTTAAAAGAGTATATCTCCTATTGTTTAAATAAATTGGTATATAAGAAAGAAAAAAGTGTATGCCATTTACATTTAATTCTAAAAATACAATTCTTTCTATATATACAACCAATGACTATAATAGTCACAATATTAAGTAAGGATAGTCTGACAATAGTAATAGTCTAAATTAGCAAAGAAATTAAGATTAAAAGATAAAAATGAACCATCTACACTAAAAATATATTTTTTTCCTTTAGGCACTCTTTTACTTGCTTATTTTTAATATGGAAATAAAGTGCAGATTTCTTGTCTTACATATTATTATGCACATTAGAACTACATATATATATATAAAACCATTTAGAATGTTCCCTGCATGTCATTTTTTTTGGCTTACTTTTTTTTAATTTTGAGATAATTGGAATCCACAGTAATTCTTAATTATAAAATCGAGCTAAATATATTAGGGTCTTCTTGTCATTTTTTTTCCTTGAGTAAACTATTTAAAACCTACATATTTTTCAAGACTCTAAATGGTAACATAGCAATATTTTCTGATATAAATTTGAACTGAAAATTTGAGTTCTAGTTTACCAATGCTAATATGTGATATTCCCATAGTTCTTTACCACTTATAATGTACCAGCTTTCAGAAGAAGCTTGTTTATTTAAAATAAAAACAAGAATTTAACCCTGAAATATTTTTATACAAAATATTTGAACTGTCTTAACATGGCAGCTAAAGGGAGACAGGAAAAAAAATAAGAGAAATGAAAACAGAAACAGATATCGCAAAAAAGAGAAAGAGTACTTTTGAAAAAATAGAGAAATAAGAGATGTTTAATGCAAATATGATACAGTCATGATGATTTAATCAGACATAAATACACATGGCAAAAACTGGCTACATAAATGTGGCTGGATAAACTTTAAGGATCCAGAAAAAAGCCATTTATGGCTCTGTAACCTCAGTGGAAAGCTAAAATTATTTCCTAAGTAAGAGATTTCCAGTCTTGTTGAATTATTGTGTAACAAAGGGGCAATAATTTCCACTGAATCTCTCCCTTGGCTGTCTGTAAAATGAGCAACATGAACTAGATCCAAAAAATCTTAGGTGTCATTTTTAGAAGACTCAACCCTAGAAACTTTTCTATGGAAAACAGAAATACCAAACAGTTCAGGTTTGTGGTTTAATGAAATAACTGGTTAAAATCTAAGTACTAAGAGAAAGCAGGATTAAGAGAAAGCAATATCACCTTAATTGAAAGCTTTTAATAATTCATGTTATTTTCCTTTACTAGGTCCTGTTTCAGTTTGCTAAAGCTGCCAGAATGCAATATACCAGAAATGGGTTGGCTTTTACAAAGGGGATTTATTAGGTTACAAATTTACAGTTCCAAGGCCATAAAAATGTCCAGACCAAGGCATCAACATGAGAATATCTTCACTGAAGAAAGGCTGATGGCATCCATGATTCCTCCATCACGTGGGAAGGCACATGGTGACAGTTTCTGGTTTCAATGGCTATCTCCAAAATGTCTCTGGGCATTTCTTTTTCCCTTAGCTTCTCCCAGGGCATTTTATTTCTCCATCTCCAAACGACTCTGAGGTCTGAGCTCTTTGTGTTCTCTCATAAAGGACTCCAGTAAAAGATTAAAAGCCACCTTGAATTGGGTGGGTTACATCGTCATGGAAACAACTGAATCAAAATATCTCACCCAACAGTAGATCTGTACCCACAAGAACGGAATAGAAGAACATGGCTTTTCTGGTATACATAACAGTTTCAGCACATGTTCCAGAATCCCAAAGAAGTTAAGTTTGACAGATTTTTTTCAGAACCTCTATAGTGCTAGAAAATTTTAACTCAGTTATCAGATATAAGTATTTCTCATGGAATACTGAGATTCCCAGGTAATACTTAAATTCTCTAGCAAAGTTGTAAGTCAATTTAAAAATTTGCTTCTATCAATCATAAGAACAATGACTGGAAGATAAATTTATACTTAATTTTATAGTAATTCATTAAAACATTTATTCAATAGGTATTTCACCTTACTTCAGATGTTTGGGTTTGGCCAGCAGAGTCCATCATTTTTCCTTTTAGTATTTATGCAATTTCAAAATCAGTACGACTTACAAATATGGCTTTATTGGTTGGTGGTAATTTTATCAAGCATTACAATTCATATGGGAACATTTTTATGCAAATGAACTATTTGGATATAGATTCAGATAAATTTAGATACGCCTTTAATCAACAGATAAACAGGGCTCAAATTTTTTAGCCAATTTTTTTCTCTGTAAAGATTTCAGCTTATAGCTCCATATTGGTACATTGGATTTTGAAATAAATCTCCAAAAAGCTGAAGAAAATAGAAAGAAAATTTAAGTTTAGGTTATATGCCTTGTAAATAGAAGGTAAAGAAATGAGTTATTTAATCTGAAAAAAAAACTTTACAATTTAGGCAAATAATTGTTGATCCATCCTTTTAAAAACAGGGTAAGTATTAAAACTTTAAACAGTCTGATTCTAGTTCAAGGAAGTAAACTGGGCACACACAGTGGCCAACCACGACCCATGAGAAAGCACTGCAATAAAACCTAGACATTTTAAAAAGAATGAAGCAGGGAGATGCAAGCACAATGGCAGAGCAGGAAGTTCCAAGACTCACTCTTTTCTCCAAAAGAGCAAGTAAACAGGGAGAAGTTGTCTGAAACAACTGTTCTAGGGCTCTGGAGGCCAGAAGAACACTGTGCAGCAACTAGTGAAGAACAGAAGGAAGATGCTGACAAGCAGTGGTAAAGAACTGTGAGTACATCTCTCTGGGGAGTGGCTGCTGGTGCCTATCCCCACTCTCCTGGTGGCTGTCTTGGGATCCAATGCCTGGCTGGCTGCAGATGTCAGAAAGGGACCTGAAAGGGATGGAGTATGGCAGACACTGATCAGGGCTTTCAATTAGTGAATTTGTAATGCTGGGTCCCAGCACTGATCTATTTCAACCCACCCCAGACAAAATGGTGGCAGCCAGGTTTCACCCTTGTCCACAACAGGGGCAGAGGTGGTGGAGATTCAGAGACAGTGCTGCCTTAGGACTGCAGAGAACAGTTTGATGAAGGGTGCCATCTACTGGGAAGACTAGGAAAGTGCAGATTTGGGAAGCCATGAAATATGCTTTTGGCATCTTTCCTGACATTCTCCCCAGGGAACTTTGGAGCAGTTCTACAGCCCCTTCATGGGTCCTTGGCCCTTTTTGGCTGGAAAACACTGATTGGGAAAGGTCCTCTCCAGAGTTAGCTTTCCAGAAAAAAGCAACTAGAGACAACAAAAAGAAAAAAAAAAGAGGCAACGCAAAAATAAAGAGAACAGATCAAGATTCCTGGAGAAGGAAGCTTTTTTCCCCTGAGATAAAACAACTGCTACATACTGCAATCTTAAAAATTGTACCAGATATCCAGGATGAGAATTAGGTTAAGAAGAGCTGAAAAAATCTGATCAAATAAGCACAGACAATTCTAAAGTTCTAGAATAGGCTGAACCAAGTGTTAATGAAGAGCGTTAATACAAAGCCAATCAACAGTAAAATAATAGGCAGGTTAGAAAGAAACTGACCTTCAGAGTAAACTCATTAAGATAATCAGATATCTAGACATTAGCAAAAAAATAACAACCCATATTAAGAAGCAGGAAGATAAAACCCAGACCAAGGAGCAACTTAAAACTTCAGAGGAGACACAGAATTTGGAACAACTGATCAAAGACGTTCAAAGAAATCTAAATAAATTCAAGGATATGAAGGAAATATGGAAAAAGAGATAAAGGATATTAAGAAGACACTGTGAGTGTAAAGAAGAATCTGAAAGTATATAAAAGAAATAGTCAGGGGGCGGGGCATAAGGATAATTCAGTAGTAGAATTCTCACTTGCCATGTGGGAGACCCGGATTCGATTACTGGCCCATGCATCTCCTCCCCCCCTAAAAAATTCAACAAATGGTGCTACAATAATGGGATAGTCATATGGAAAAAGAACGAAATGTGACCCCACCCCACCATACAGCATAAAAAAAAAAGTAGTGGGATGAAAGTCACAACAGAAGAGATTAAAAATACATAAGAGGCATAAAGCAGCAGATTTGAACAGGCAGGAAAAAGAATCAGCAAACGAGAAAGGAGGACAAGCAAAATCTTACAGACAGAAGAACAGATAAGGAAAACAATGGAAAAAAATGAGTAGAGTCTCAGAGTTTATAATGACAGCACAACCTGCACAAACATACAGGTCATGGGTGTCACAGAAGAGAAGGGAAAAGGTGCAGAAACACTGAGGAAATATTGGCCCAAAATTTCCCAACTCTTACGAAAGACATAAATGTGTCCAAGAAGTGCAAGGTATTCCAAACAGAATAAACCCTAATAAACCAACTCTAAGACATAGACTAATCAGATCATCAAATGGCAATGATAAAGAGAGAATCCTGAAAGCATCAAGAGAAAAGCAATTCATCACATTGAAGGAAACTGCAATAAGTCTAAGTGCTGATTTCACATAAAAAACTACAGAGGTGAGGGTGCACAGCTGTTTCAGTGGTTAGAATGCCTTCCTTTCATGCAGGAGACCCAGGTTAGATTCTCAGACCACATACCCCACTCCCCTCAAAAAAAAAAAAAAAAAAAAAAAAAAAGGGTGGGCCACGGTGGCTCAGCAGGCAAGAATGCTTCCCTGCCATGCCAGAGGACCTGGGTTCGATTCCTGGTGCCTGCCCATGTGAAAAAAAAAAACAAAAAAACAAAACTAGAAGTGAGAAGGTAGTAGTATGTTATATTTAAGGCACTGAAACAGAAAAACTGCTAGTCCAAAATTCTTTATCCAGCAAAACTGCTCTTCAATGACGAAGAGTTCAAAATATTCACAGATAAACAGAAACAGAGAGAGTTTATCTCAAGAAACTTGCCGTACAAAAATACTAGAGGGAATTCTGCAGGCTGAAAGGAAAATAGTAGAGAGAGGCTTAAGGTAGAATGCAGAAATGAAGATTTTCAGTAGGGTAGCTAAAAGGATAAAAGGAAAGAGAAAAAAAGATTATATATAAAAATCAAAGGATAAAATGGTTGAATAAAGAAATGCTTTTATAGTAATAACATGGACTGTCAATGGATTAAACTCCCCAGTCACAAGTATAGATTAGCAGAATGCATACAAAGTATGATCCAATTATATGCTGTCTACAAGAGACTCACCTTAGACCCAAAGCCGCAAATAGGTTGCTAGTGAAAGGCTGTAAAAAGATATTCCATGCAAACAGTAACCAAAAGAACTGGGGTAGCTATGCTAATATTGGACAAAACAGACTTGAAACGAAAAAATAAGAGACAAAGAAGGACAATATATACTAATAAAGGGGGCCATCCACCAAGAACAAATAACAATCATGGTGCCCAAAATACATGTGGCAAACACTGGCAAAACAAAAGGGAGAACAGACATGTCTATAATAATAGCTGAAAACTTCAATATACCACTCTCATCAATAGATAGAACATCTAAACAGAAGATCAATAAGGAAACTGAGAACTTGAATAACATGACAAATAAACTGGGCCTAACAAACATATGCAAAACACTACACCCCAAAACAGCATGATAACACATTCTTCTCAAATCCACACGAATTATTCTTCAGAACAGATCATATGTTGGGTGACAAAACGAGTCTCAAAAATTTGTAAAAGACAAATTATACAAACCACTTTCTCTAGCCATAATGGAATGAAACTAGAAATCAGTAACAGGCAGAGAACTACAAAATTCATAAATATATGGAAGTTAAACAACACACTTTTAAACAATCAGTAGGTCAAAGAAGAAATTGCAAGAGAAATCAGTATCTCAAGACAAATAAAAATGAACACAGTAAGTATCTCAAGACAAATGAAAATGAACACAGGATATCAAAATTTATGGGATACATTGAAGGCACTGTTGGGAGGGAAATTTATAGCTCTAAACACGTGCTAATACCAAAGCAAGCAGGGGAAAGAAATAGGAAAGATTAGAGTACAAATAAATGATATTAAGAATTAAAAAAAATAGAGATGGGGGTGCAAGGGTAGATCAGTGGTAGAATTCTTGCCTGCCATGTGGGAGACCCTGGTTCGATTCCCAGCCCATGCACTTCCCAAACAAACAAACAAATGAAAAAAACCAAACAAACAAAAATTCAGCAAATAGTACTGCAATAGGGGATACTCACATGGAAAAAGAATGAAATGTGACCCTTGCAATACAGCATACAAAAAAAAAAGTAGAGACAGCTAACAAAACCAAAAGTTGGTTCTTTGAGATCAATAAAATTGGCAAACCTGAGCTAGACTGACAAAGAAAAAAAAGAGAATAAATTCAAATAAATAAAATCAGTAATGAGAGAGGGGATATTACTACTAATTCCACAGAAATAAAAAGGATCAAAAGAGAATAATATGAATTGTATGCCAACAAATTAGACAACCGAGATGAAATGGACAAATTCTTAGAAACACACGAACAACATACACTGATTCAAGAAGAAATAGAAGACCTAAACAGATCAATTGTAAGTTAAAGAGATTGAATCAAAAATCTCATTAAAAGAAACATCCAGAACCAAATGGTTTCACAGGTGAACCCCACCAATCATTCCAAGAAAAATTCATACCAATCCTGATAAAACTCTAAAAAAACTGATGAGGTGGCAACACTACCTTACACATTCTATTGGCCAGATCACCCTAATAGCAAAGCAAGATAATGATACTAAAGAAAAGAAAACTACACACCAATTTCTCTAGCAAATATAGATAGAAAAATTCTCATAAATACTTACAGACCAAATCCAACAGCACATTAAAAGAATCATACACTATGACAAGTGAGTTTTACCTCAGGTATGCAAGGGCAGTTCAACTTAAGAAAATCAATTAACATAATATACCACAATAACAAAGAGAAGAGGAAAAATCACATGATCATCTCAATTGACACAGAATGGGCTTTGATAAAATCCAGCATCCTCTTTTGATAAGAACAATTAGAAAAATAGGAAAAGAGGGAAATTTCTTCAGCATGATAAAGGACATAAATGAAAATCCCAACAGTTAACATTATTTTCAATGGCGAAAGACTGAAAGCAACAGATGGAAGCAACCCAAGTATCCATCAACCAGTGAATGGATATAACAAAATGTAGTCTATACATATGATAAAATACTATTCAGCAGTAAACAGTAAAACGGCTGATTCATGCACCAACATGGATGAATCTTGATGACATTATGTTGAGTGAAATAAGCCAGACACAAAAGGAGAAATATTGTATGAGACCTCACTGTTATGAACTAATTATAATGAGCAAGGTCACAGAGTTAAAATTTAGAATATAGGTTACCAGGCAATAGATTGGGATTAGAGAATGGGGAGGTGATGCTTAACTTGTACAGAATTTCTATTTAGGCTGTTGTAAAAGTTTGGAAATAGATGGTGGTGATGGTAGCACACCATTGTAAGTGTCATCAACAGCACTGAAGTACACAATTGAGTGAGGACAACACTCCCTTTTCCCCACCGAGATGGGCAGGAAGGCAAACCCACATGTTCATGCTGCACAGGAAAGGCACCCTTTTCCCTGCAGCACACTGGACAATAAATCCTCTCAATGCCTGGTTGCCCTTTTTCTTGACTCCACACAGACCACCTTCATCTCTTTTGATTATCTCTCCTTGGGAATTTTGTAATTCATTAGACCTTAGTTAAGAGAGAGATCTTGTTCTCCATGTTAGAAATTTGGGAGACACCCGAGTCCCTTGCTGGATTTGGAGGAAGTATCCTGGTATCACCAGAAAGTAATCTGTTAATCCTACCTTGTAGTAAATGACTTCTGCAGATGGTTAATATCATTTACTCTGCAGCACTTAGTAACTCTATCCTTTTTCTTTTCTCATTCTGAAATGCCAAGGATACACTCTACCTGGTGCCTATAGGCACCCCTCTCCTACTCCATGTACTGACTAAACCTTGGTATTTCATCTATGGAAGTCATCAGAATAGAAAATTTCCCCACTAAGTCTACATATCCCACCCTTATTTTTTCTCTGTCATTTGCTTTCAACTTAAATTAACTGGCATTCACTTGGCCTGTTTTTATTTAATGAGAAAGTGGCCATTTATAAGAAAGAGGTTTAAAGACTTCAGGAATACTCATAATCTCATATACTGCCTTGAAGAGTAAATGAACAAACCAGCTGCCACTGGAAAGATGATTCCCTTCCCAAATACAAGATTTATCTAGAGATGGGAAGACTTAACTACAATTTTCAGAGCATACCATCATAGAAAGGAAAATCTTAAGTGAAGCTTCACATAGTTTTCTGTGTCTGCTCTGGACAGGAGAACTAAGTGGCATTACTGTAAAAAGAAATTAGACTTTGAGAAGAATTTCATGATTTTGAGAATTGGTGAACCCTGAAACCTATTTTTCAGGGATGATAAGAATGCTGGGGACTTTTGTTTGTTTGTTTGTTTTGGGGGGTGCATGGTCTGGGAATCGAACCTGGATTTCCTGCATGGAAGGCAGGCATTCTAACCACTGAACTACCCGTGCACCCCTGGGAACTTTTTTATGATGTGATAGCTATCATTCTGTGATGTTTGAGTGGTAGTATTGTCAGAATATTAGAAGATGTACATCAAGGATGTGCAGTGGCCAAGACTGCAGGATTTAGAGTCACAGTTTAGTTCTTGTCCTGGTTTACCATATAGGACTCAACTACTTTTCTCAACTGTAAAATGGGCATCATAAAAGTACCTGCTTTGGGGGGTCAGTTCCAGGATTAAGAAATAAATGCAAAATGCCTAGCAAAGTACTGACACAGAGTATGTCATATTTAATATTTTACACCCCTAGATATTATAATAAATCTCACTAGTTTGGGTCTAGCTAATTGAAAATTGATTATACCGTTTGTTTTATTTCATATGCATTCTTTACAGCAAAAAAATAAACTGCTAATTGATAATGCATATAATTGCTATTGTAAATTTCAAATCCTATAAAATAAAAATTATTTGCTGTTTTAAAAAAGAGGAAAACTTAATATGCATATATTGCTAGATTGAAAATTAAAAGCTAAAACATAGGACTTTCCAGCACAGTGAACCTTATTGTAGATGATGGATTCTATAGGTAATAGCACAAGTATAAGAATATTCTTTCATGGGGTATAACAAATGTATGACAAGGTGGTAATAACAGAGTGGTATATGGGAAAAACATATATAATATAAATTACTGATGATAAATAGAAGTAGTTCAACAATCTTTCATCGATGGTAACAAAGGTAACTACTATTATAATAAAAAATTCTATCATCAGTAGTAACACATGTTCCATGCAAGGTGTTGGTGGTGGGGTGATGTATGTAATCCTTTACGTTATGCATGACTTTTTTTGTAAACCCATAACTTTTCTATTTAAAAAAAAAAAAAGGAATGAAGCAGTAGAGAAAAACTGCAGCCCAGATATGCTATCCTAGGAGTTACAGAGGAGGTGGATACTAATCTGCCCATCGCAAAAAGACAGACTCTACATTCATAAGTGAAAGATCCTATGGAGGGAAGGAGTTTTAATGAAGTAAAAAAAAAAAAAAAAAAGATATTAATTTAAGGCTTCTTCATGCATCAGGCAGCTAGCATTAACTCTTAGGCAAACAGAGGCAGGATCTGGGGATGGGGGTTTTATAAATAAGTGGCAGAAGATGTTGGAATAAAACTAAGGATTTGAGTGAGGATATTGGTTTGCCAGAGTAATTGCATTTCTTTTGGAATCTGCAGAGCCCTTAGCAAGCAAATAGGGCTCTTTGCCCACTCCTCCTAATATAAAGCCTTCTACAGGACACACCTCACCCAACTCCACCATGCTTCATAGAGAATTTGCAACTATGGAAGAGACTCAGTGGAAAAGCTGTCTTACATATACAACAGTGGAGGACATGCACAATATTCTATAGTCTTTCTTTTTAAAATATGAATGGGCAAAATGAGAATGTTTAGGCACACAAGAATCAGCAACATGGAAGGAAAAACTAAGAAAAGCAGAAAAATTTCATAGAAATAATTCAAGGAATAAAAGAGAACTTATAAAATCTAATAAATATTCAGAGATATTTGAACAGATATTACATCTAGAAACAAGAAATTTGCAATGAAAAAGTTTCCATCAAAGTACAAGAAGGAGGTCTCCGAAATGAAAACCAAGTGGAAAAATTTAAAAATCCAATAAAGGAACTAAATAATAAAGCCAAGGATATATTAGAGGCTGTAGAGCAGAAAGACAAACAGAGGGAAATAATGAGTAAGAAAATGAGATATGTTGAAAGATGGGAATTCTAGAGAGAAAGAATAGGGAAAGTAGAGGAGAAAATTATCAAAGATATATTAGAAGATAATTTCTCAGATTCACTACTGTCATAATCCCGCATTTTGTGTTTGTGTACTAAGTGACCAGCACAGTGAATATTGTGTTAGGCCCACACCTGGTCAAATCATAACAAATATGAACACTCCAGTGAAAACAGGAACATGCTAAAAGCTTTCAGGGACAATAATAAGTAACCATAAAGGAAGAAAAATCAGATGAGCATTTGATTTTTCATCAAAAACACTGGAGGCTAGAAGGCAATGGAGAAATGCTTTTAAATTCCAAAGGAAAAACATTTTCAACTTAGAATTCCATGCCCAGTAAAATTTGTCAATCAAATTCAAAGACAAAAATAAAAACATTTAAATATATGGAAGGGCACAAAAAATATAAATCCCCTCATCTTACTGAGAAAGTCATCTAAAGATAAATTCTAGTGAAGGAAGGAAGTAAACTACAGATCTTGCTCAGAAATGTAGAGGAGTCCAAAAGCTGGACCTAGCAAGTAACCAGATCAGAGAGGAATTTATGGATGATGGGCATTGTAAAATGCAAAGGGTAGCTCTAAGATAAAAAGAATGATCAAGAACATAGAAAGCATATAGGATTCAATAAAATTAATTATACAAAAAAGTAAATTAAAATGTCATGGAAAGTCAAATACTATATATGAAACTCAGTCCAAATTTTAAACAAACCGAAGCATCACCACTGGTGGTATATAAGAAAAAGAAAATCCACTTTATCTTGATGCCAACAACATTCTCCTTCAACTGGCTTGGGACACTGGACATGAAGAGATGGAAATGTAACCTTAACATACTGGCCCAGCAGGAAACAAAATTTATAAACTCACAATAATTAGATAGATGGATAGATAGATAGATAGATCACTAGTTCTCAAATTTTAAGTCAATACAAAGCCCAGAATATGGGATGTGACAGGTGCAAGGACAAGTTAGGGTAAAATGACCCTCGTTTTTGAGTGTGGTGGTGAGGAAAGTTAGTGAATGAAGAAATAAATGTTTAAGTACATTTTTAAAGTTAGGACTATAACCAACAAAAGAATGTAAATATATAATTAAGATATAACTGACACTGAGAATAGGAATGTGAGGAAAGAAGTCAATAAATAGGCGACTTTCACAGGAGACAATAAACAGATATAGGGTATAAAATTGATAAATCAAGATATCAAGAAACATAAAGAAATATTGTCCAAAGTTACAGAGATAATATATCAATAGGAATGTTAAAAAAGGAAAATAGGTGGATTTGCCTCTGTGGAATGGGCCTGGGGCTGGCTGTTGGTGTTACTTCTAAATGTAAGCCCTCCTATGCTATTTGTTAAAAAGTGCATATGGTACTTTGATAAACCATTTCTGTTTTTAACTTAAATAATTTCAAATCATAAAGATTTTGCTTGGCATAAAACAGAACAGTCAAGACAATAGAATTCTGAACTGATCAACCTATTGGAGAAAATAAACATAGCTACTATTTCCTAAGCGCATTCTAAGTATGAGGCAGAGTGCTAAGAGTACAACATCCCTGGAAGGTAGGATTTATAATGTTCATTTCATAGTTGTGGAAAACTGAACTTTAGAGAAGTTATTCAACAGTTGCAAGGTTAAAAAAATAACAATAAATAAAGCAGAGCTGCTAAGTGTTGGAGTTAAATCTATTCCAAAACCAAATGAGGGAGGTCATATTAGATCATCTCTCAAGGTGTATATCAAATCTGACATTCTCTGAGTCTACAAACAAAATGAGATCAATATCATTTCAACTTTGTGGCATATTTCATGTCAACCCCAACATCAATCCAGACACCTCCCCCAAAATGTGGGTAACCAAATAAGGTTACATCTTCAGAGTTGCATGTAAGATACAAAAAGCATATCATCTGGCACAGGTGCAGAAATTTTCCCTAGCAGGCTCTTCCTACATCTGGTGTCTCTGCATATCTCTCTCTCTCACACACACACAGACACACATTTTATTAACGGTTTCTTAGACCTACAACATTTCTGTATGCAAAAATATTACACTGTTATAATTTAACAGTAAACCAAACCAAAAAAAAAAGTGTCCCTTTATCAAAGCTTAGTATATGTTTATTTTAAGAATGTTCAAAAATATACTCCATACAGTTAGATTTTACAGCTCATGAAAACAAGCTCCAAATTTACAGATATTTCATAACATTCCTATCAGCATATAAGAGCTTCTTTCACAGCTGGCACAGAGTGTCCTTTCTCCTGTCTCTTCTAAATCGGTAGGAAGCTCCTTAAATCTCCTTTTATGAACATTTTCTCTCCTGGCAGTGGGGAATCACAAAGGGACACCATTGATCTGGCGCTGAAATGAAAATTTCCACACGATGAGATAGCTAACATAAGTACAAGTTCAGGCAGGAAACCAATGACTTTATTAATTATTGCTGGTTGTGTCATTATACAAAAATACTCAGCCTAAAAGAAAATATAGAATATGAGCATGTGTGTGTGTGTGTGTGTGTGTGTGTAAGAGAGAGAGAGAGAGAGAGACTGGAGAGGAGAAAGAGAATCAAGAGAAAGGGGACAAGAGATGAGAATGAATACCATCCTGTAGACACCCCACCAGCACTCACCAGAGGAAATCAAGTTGCCGCCAGTTTGGCTGGGGTTCAGCGCCATCTGCATAGTATTTAAAAGTGAGAGCCAAACTCTGAGCTATTTTACTGGAGTTAGTAAGGAAGCTCTCCAATCTATATCTGAAACTCAACTGTTCCAGCTTCTGAGTATCACACTAAAAAGAGCTTACGGAGGTCAAGAAATGTAAAAACAGCATGAGGCGCCGCTTTGCAGTCCATATAGAATGAGGAATCAGTAGCCTGAGCATATGAGTAGACCATTTAGTCTCTAATGAATCGTGGGAAAATCCTTGAGCTATATTTGAGGAAAAAGGTGTGATACAGAGAAAAATAATAGCACCAAGGGCTGAAATCCACATTGTAGTTACTCTGGGTCAAGCACTGTTTTAAGATTTTTACATTTGTTAATTTATTCAATCCTCACTGTAATTTTACATAGTATTATCCTTATTTTGCAGAATTCCTCCCAGGATGATTTCCTCAATTAAGAATTCCCTTAGAATATTATTTTTAATTTTTGGTCCCTTTTAATCCAGTGCTTATTTTTGTTCCCAGTGACCCAGAAGTCGGCAAATGTAATTTTAGTTTCTCTCAAACCCCACTGAAGAACTTAAGATTTTAAATTTTAGATTTTAGTAGGTTAATAAGATTTATCTAGAAATTTAGGTAATCATAACAACTAACATTTATCAAGTGCTGCCTATTACCAAGATCTGTTCTAAGCTTTTCATATAATAAATTAAATTAATCCCTAAAACAAACCTGTGAGATAGGTACTATTAGGACACCCATTTGCAAATGAGGAAAGTAAGGCACAAAGAGTTAATCAACCTGTCTGATTTCACAAAGCTAGTTAGGAACTGAGACAGGATTTAACCCAAGCCAACTGGAATCTATTGCTGCTCCAAAACTTAGTAGCTAAAAACAATAATTTATTATTACTTCTCTAGTTTCTGTGGGACAGTTGGGCTCAACTCTATGTTCTTACATGGGGGGTCTCGGGAAGAGATACAATCAGAAAGCAACGGGGCTCTACACATATGAAGACTTAACTGGCTGGATAGGTAAAATAGCTTTTCCACTCACAAGTCTGACACCTCAGCAAGCATGGCTAGACCTGCTGGTAGCTGGCTGGGCATTTCTCTCTATATACATGGCTTTTTCATGTGAGTACCCTTGGGCTTCCTTAGAGCACCACAGTTTCAAGATAGTGGGACTTCTTACATGGCAGATGTTCACCCTCTGAGTAAGCAATCCAAGAAGCTACAAAGCTTCTTTGGACCTAGGCATAGAGGACATGAAGCATCATTCCTGCTCATACTCAACTGGTCAAAAAGAAAGACAAAGGCTAGCTCAAATTCAAGAGAAGAGATTACACAAGAGTATAAATAATAGGAAGCATAATTCACTGGGGGTTCCTCTTTGAAGACCAGTACTATAGCGCTTAGCTGTAATTATCTACTGCTTATGCTATAAACTACTGAGGTGTAGCTCTGAGTCCCGTTTGATTGAGGCAAAACAATGCTACTGAAAAAAAAAATACATACAAATCCTTCCGAAAATAATAATCTTTTTCTATTAGAGAAATCTGCAAAGGTGATACTGAGTCTGCCTCAAGATGATGAGATCAATGACAGAAATAATTCCAAAACTGTCTGGGAAGTCTCTAAGCCTCATTAGGTTAAGATAAAACTTGGTCTTTTTCTTATTCATTCACTCTTTGGAACGAAGTTTAAAGTTTCTCTAGAATGTAGGCATTTTCTTGACTGAGTTCTTATCCCGGCTCTGCCCCTGCTAATAAGCCTTGACCAACTCACTTAATTTCTCAGCAACAGTTTCCTCCACATTTAAAAAGCAATTATAGGTATTCTCCATCATGGAATTGATGGGCAGATCCAATGGGTGGAGCTTCTCCACTCCTAAGCTATAACTTCCCTGATAGACAGAGCTATAGTGTGCAGTGCAGTATCTTCATTGCCTAGAACAGTGTTGAGCCCATGGTTAAAGAGACAATTTGTCTTATCATCCAAACAGAAACACATTTAAGGGTGTGTGCTGATTTGAAAGTATTGCATATCCCAGTAAAGCCATGCCCTTTAATCCTGATTCAATATTGTAGGGTGGAAACCATGGATTAGTTTCTGTGGAGATTGACCAGTGTAATTGTGGGTGTGACCTTTTGATTAGATGGAGATTTGACTCTACCCATTCACAGTGGGGCTTGGTTACTTTATTTGAGTTCTTTAAAAGGGGAGACATTTTGGGGAAAGCACAGTTCCTTAAAGTCAACAATGATGCAGATATTTGGAAATGCCTGGAGTACCAACAGAGAGCAGATGCCTTTACATGGATGTTTGGAGGTGCAGAGCCCAGCAGACATTACCATGCGTCTTGCCATGAGATGCTAAGCAAGCCAGAGCCCAGAGTTGTGTCCCAGAGGAGCTAAGTGAAGGTCCACAGATGCTTAGAGAGGAAACCACTGGCATCAGAAGCTGGAAGCAATGGAACCAGGAACAAGGACCGGCAGACATCAGCCACATGCCTTCCCATGTGACAGACATGGGCCTTCCTTGAGTCAAGGTATCTATCTCTAGATACCTTAGTTTGGACATTTTTGAGGCCTTCGAACTGTAAACTTGTAATTTAACAAATTCCTCTTTCAAAAGTGGTTCCATTTCTGGTATATTGCATTCCAGCAGCATTAACAAACTAAAACAGGGTGAAATAGGACACTTATAATAATTACACTGTTGGTCAACAGGTACAATATGGACAGATGGTCAACCTTTTCTAGTGGAAAATTCAATAAACACTCATTGCATATAAATATTTGTATTACTTATTTTTATCATTGTTTACTTTTGTCTCTTTTTCTTTCTGAATTTCTTGTCAGTCTTTCCTACTCCATTATTCCCTCTCACCCAATTTTATCTTTATTTTCAAAACCAAACTCAAATTCTATCCCATCTCAAATGGTAAACTGACTGCTTCATAATAGATTATCACTATTCTGACTCTCAAACTAAGTCACAGGAATTAGGGTTACATTTTATTACTTCCATCAGTAACTATTTAGTGTCTACTAAATATTAAGTACTCTCTTAGCTGGGGGATGCAGCAGTAACCAAGTTAAGCAAAATCTTTGCCTTCAGATTACTTACATTCTTGTGAGGGAAGACAGACAATATAAGACAATTTCAGACTGTGATAAATGCTATGAAGGGTATAAAACAGGCAAATTTGGTAGGCAGTGGTGCCTGGTTTAGAAAAGACAGTACAGAGAAAGGCAACATTTAAGATGAAATATGAATGGATGAAAGATTCAGGTTGGAAAAGGTGCTTGAAATGAAGCAGGAAGCAAAAAGAAAGGCCTGTGGGAAAATGAGAATGATAGGTTTGAGGAACAGAACCCAGTGAGCAAGGGGGAAAGCCAGATAATGTACAATTGCAGTTGGAGAGCACTGGCCTACAATAGAATGCTGATTTTCCCTCATCCCCATCATCTGACCTGGGCAAGTTGCTTACGTTCTCTGAACCTACTTTTCAGGATTGATGTGTGAATTAAACAGAGTAAGGGCATGGGAAGAGTCTTGCAAAGAGTTGATGTTATATAAATGGAAAATGTTAAAGAGTTACAAAATTACCCATTGTTTAGATGGATGCTCTTAAAATAATTCCTAAAGAGCTGAATTTGCAACCTACTAACCCAAGGACTAGCCATAAAAATTCAAACTAGTATTATCTTCAAGGCTTTAAAATGTTTTTGTTTGATATTGTGTACATTTTCCTGATGGTCAATGAAAATTCGTGTATGTAATTAATCTGACAGAAATTGGATAAACTGGTTACCATATCTGGAAACTTCTCTGACCTCCCAGGCCCTGGTACCTCATAATTGTTTTCTAATCCCCTTGTATCAGTGTGCCTTACAAATCGCTATTAATTCTCTGACTAATATATAACCAGTACTCAGGCACCAGATCTCCTATCCTCTCTTTAACCCTCACCACATTGAACTCTGTACCTTTCACAGAATAAAATACTGCTGTTTATAAAGAAATTTCAAGCTAGTCATTCCATGCTGAAAGGGATTAGCTTTCTAGTTAGAACTTGGCCTTTTTGTGCTTGTACTGAGCTGCACCTGTTGTGCAGGTGCCATTCCAGCCGCTCTCCACTGAAATGGACAGCGTATGAAGTCTTTTGTGCAGCTCTGCAGGTGCATTAATTATAGACTACCTGGATGCATCTAGAACACTTGGCAGTAACAAGACTGTAGTTAATGTTCTATTAAACAATGTCTCCGATGGTGTGTATTGTGAAGAATTATAAGAGACAGTAATATAATGGCTTAGTATAATCCAGGAGTCATTTGATCATACCAATTGGGCCCCTACTCAATTTTATTGCAAAATAAATCTCTTCCTTTGATAATAATCTTTCAAAATTGATAACAGATATCAGCCCTGGAACAAGGTGTGAAAGAGTTATATATGCTGCCATGAAAATAATTTCTAGTCAGGGAAATTCATTAGCATTACTGAAATGCTGGCTGTTGTATGAATGTGCCCAATTCTTCTCTGAAGCCAGGAATCCCAAAGGTTTTTTCTTATCTTGATTTCAAATGTGGAAAAACTCAGTACTGTCACAGATTGTATATTTTTAAAAGATGAATCTTAGTGGATTTTTCACCAAATACATAAGACACTGAAGCAGTTTGAATGACCTGTGTTGAAAATTACAAAGCACTCATGGAAGAATCAGCACATAGATCTCTCATTTGAAAAAGAATAAAGATAATTAAATCATCCTTTTATATTCAGTCCAAAGAAAATCTACTAAGATAAAACTAGTTTGCTAGCTCATTAGATAAAGTACATAAAAGCATCCAGAATTATTTTAGCTTCCTTGAAGTGCAGGGTAAAAGGAACTGACTAACCAATATAGAAAAACCGGTCCGATAAGTGTCTGGAGAAGAGCATTGTTATCAGAGGGACAGCCTATTTTACTAACCTTATTTTTATGTAACAAAGTATTTTGAGACAAGTCTTTGACTCACACAGATAGATGCAAGTGATGGCAGGTTTATGGGGGGTTTTCTTAGTAGGAAGAAAGGAAAAATAAGGAATCATACTTGGAATTCACCAGAGGAAGGAGATTTTCAGTTACTCCATTTCATTTACCGTTTAGCAATGAAGAAATCACAAGGAAGGATTTGCAAAAGAAGGCTTGGGAAGATCCTTCAAGGTTCTCAGCGGGCCATATTGAATATGAAAAGGGGTAAAACAGAGAAAGCAAGAGTGTTGGGGACCAGAGGCTAACCTAAGATAGCGATTGAGCCAACATGGCCACCCCGGCTAATGCAATGGCATCTATATAGTACAACAAGGTTCTTCACGGAAATAGGTTCCCGCTGGGACCTTCCCGCCGGCGCGAATTCCCCACCAATTATCTAACCAGTCCTCCCCGCCGGCGCGAACTCCCTCCTATCATAATGCCCTGCATACCCTACTCCCTCCCCAAGCCGGTATATATACACCTGGCTTGGTTAATAAAATTTGCAGCTTGATCAGAATCCTGTCTTGCTGTCCTTCTTGCGTCTCTCTGTCCCATAGCCATTCTTCCCTCAGCAGGTGGCGGACCCCGTTGACTGTCCTGCGGGTCAGGACACAAGAGAGGAATTCTGTGGGAAGTAACTAGACATATGCTAACATTTTAATTTAATACTCACTGTGATGTTAACTAGGTCCTCTGCTTTCGATATGTTTACCTCTTCCAGAGGACAAAGCCAGAGTCTCTTCAGAAGGAAGTAAACTGTCATCTCTCAGAGTAATTTTTTTTTAAGTATCATCACTATAGACTAGAAAAATGTGCTGACTTAAGGAAAATGGAATAATGATAATCCATTTACCTTTGAAATTATGTAATCACCAATACAAGAAAAGTATTATTCTTAAAGTTAACGTGAAAGATAACATCCAAGACCAGGATCATATGCCCTAACCATTAGCACCTATGTTGTGTCAGTCTCATTCTCACTCTTTATTGAGTTCCATGTGAACAGCTTCCCAAGAATACTTCCTCTGAGACAGCTTCTTCAACATTCGAATTTGCACTGAAACTTGTCAACCAAGAAATAACAAACTAAACTACAGGGCAATAAAAGCACTTATTTGAGGTCAAAGAATTGCAATTCTAGTAGCACAGACACAGGTAGTAGCCCAAATCATGTTCCTCCTTGGCATTTCCAGGCAAGGTTTATGTTCATTTGTTTTTGATACGTTTTTTTCCCTTTTATTACTGAGAAATATCCACATGTATAGTTCACCATATTTTACAATCAATGGCTCACAGTATCATCACATAGTTGTGTATTCATCACCATTATTTTTAGAACATTTACATCACTCCAGAAAAAGAAATAAAAAGAAAAAACTCATACATCCCATAACACCAACTCCTCCCTTTCACTGACCACCAGTGTTTCAAGTTACCCAATTTTTCACCCTCTATGCCCCCCATTATTTACTCTGTCCTTATTTCTTTACTGATCTATCCATATCCTGGATAAAAGAAGCATCAGACACAAGGTTTTCATAATCACATGGTCACAATGTAAAAGCTGTATATTATACAATCACCTTCAAGAATCAAGGCTAGTGATATACAGCTCAACAGTTACAGGTACTTTCCTCCAGTCACTCCAATACACTATAAACTAAAGAGGGATAACTGTATAATGCATAAGAATAACCTCTAGGATAACCTCTTGACTCTGCAATTGCTCAGCCACTGAAACTTTGTCTCATTTCTCTCTTTCCCCTTTTGTTCAAGAATGGTTTCTTAATCCCATGATGCCAGGTCATGGGTCATCCCAGGGGTCCTATCCCATGCTGCCAGGGAGATTTACACCCCTGGGGGTCATGTCCCAAGTGAGGGGGGAGGGCTCCCGTGGGGGGCGGTGGCTCTCTCTAAGTCAACTCAGCAGGTTGAGTGGTTTAGAGAGAGAGGCCACATATGAGCAACAAAGGAGGTTCTCTGGAGGTGACTCTTAGCATAATTATAAGGCTTAGCTTCTCCTTTGCAGGAACAAGTTTCATAGGGGTGAATCGCAAGATTAGGGCTCAGTCTATTGAATTTGTTGTCCCCACTGCTTGGGAGAATATCAGGAATTCCCCACATGGGAAAGTTGAATATTTCCTTCTTTCTCCCCAGTCCCTCAAGGGGACTTTCCAAGTACTTTTCTTATTTTTACAGGCAAGGGTTTTTAAAGGAAAAAAGATTCCATAAGTTGTTTGTGATTGGGGGATATTTGGGGTACTCCAAATTGTATTTCAGGTTAAATAGTTAACCAAGATCTTTATCCTGTGGATTGTTAAAGGTTCACAGATGTCCTCAGGGTTTTGGGGAACACTGTTGCTTGAGGCTTTGCATGCTGTGGTAGCTTGTGATATGTGCATAGAAATAACCTCCAGAATGACCAACTTGATCCATTTGAAATCTTTTAGCCATAGAAACCTATTTTAATCTATTTAACAACCCATAACCTCCTCTTCAGCTTTCCTATTATGGCACCAAAGTATCCCCAGATTCTTGAGTTTCCAGCCCTGGAAATACTGTTCTTCTTCATGGATAATTCAACCCCATTTATTTCAAATAAGATATATTGGATACTAATAAGTATATGGGGCATAAGCTAAATAAAAGAACAATCCTACCTTTCAGAGGCTCAGTGTATGAAAGAAAGTCCAATGTAAACTGGACTAAGGTTTGTTCTAGCACAGACATCCAGAGTGAAATGACTGAGGGGTAGAGCTTCAACAGGTGGAATGTGAGGGAAAGCATTCCAAAGAGTTGTCACTGCATGAGTGCAAGCAAAGTGAAAGACCAGTGAGAGACTTTCACAGACATGGGAGTATGAGTGATCTTTCCCTGAAATGGATGGTAGACTGCAGTCAGAGATGAGGCTGGAAAATAATCGTGCCCTCTGTCTAACAGAGCACACATCACCAGCCATGATCCTTCCCATACCCTGCATTCTTTTAACAAATTTGTTCTTCATGTCACCAGGAGAAGATTCTTCAGTCCGTTTGTATCTTTATGTTTAATTTAGCTAATTAGATTACAAAGCCTTAAGAACAGATGCCATGTCTCCTGTGTTTTTTGTGTACTCTAAACAAGAGCTATATAGTTTAGCAGCCCCCACTTCTTGGAGATTCTGTGATGCTCTGGGCACACTCCTCCAGTACACATGGTTTCAAATGCAATTTTCTTCAGAAATAAGGACTCTAGTGGAGAAGACTAAATCCTTAGGGAGTGTCATTAGTTATCAAGGTGGGGGAGGGGTCCCTAGGATTGCTGCTAATAGAAGAAAGCCTGGAAGATTGTAGCATTCATGATTCCCAGATCACCAGAAAATGGAGATAATCTTAACAAGCAAAGAAATTATCACTGACTATTCTAATGACAGTTCTATGCCAGAAACAATGGATTATGAAAGTCCAGTTTCAAGATCTACTAAAATCACCATCCTGAGACATTTTATTCTTTTTTATCTCCTCCTACAACAATATTTCATAGTTCAAATTTTATCATTACTTGTCCTTTTTACAATCTTTTTTCACAATTTTAAGACATGTAACATGCATTCTGTGGAGGAAAAAAAAGACAAGATAGCACCAGATTTACTATGACCTTTTTAAGGTTCCAAATTTAGTTAGCTAGCCATTTCTATCTTCTTAGCTTTTCAGAAGCTCATGTGTTAGAGAGAACTAAAAACGGCAACCCCCTCCAAATTACCAGCATTTAAAAGGTTAAACAGCTTATTTTTATCCCACTAGCAGGGAATTAAAACTCCAATGTGTTCAGGCTTGCTATGACAAAGATCACAGTAAGAATCCAGAAATTATCTATTCTTAAATCTTTGCATTTACAATCTTCAGATTTCTCTCTAGGGTCTCTAGGGATTTTTGTCCCCAATTTTGCAAGCTGTAAAATTCTGGCTCTCCGAATTGATCAGCCAGTCATGTGGCATGAGCAGTAGCACTGATACCTTTCCTTCTCACAGATGCTCATTCTCAACTTAGTGTCCATAGGAGCCCAAGGTACAAGGTACATAATATGAAGTCCCCCAAGCATGGAGTTTTCACTGGTGATGAATGGACTCTACCCTCAGGGCTTCTCCTGATTTTTTTAGGTAGAGCAGTTTTTTTTTTTTTTAATGCACATTCTGATTCCGATTAAAAAAAAAAAGATGCTTTCTTTGTGGCCAGAAATAAGTATTTTCAATAATACTGCATGAGACAAGAAACTGACTCACATATCTTTTTTGTAAAGAGACACAGTGGTACCAAAGGACAGGAACAACTTCTGAAGTAAACACCTTATCATTTATAAAGTATATGCTTTTCCTTTTTTATTTCTTCTTGGTTTTCCTCTCCCTCTTCCTCTATTTTTCTCCAACTCACTCTCTTTGCTAGAGATTATTGAAGATTAACTGTAATAATTGCCCTTCTAACATCACCACTTTGAAGCACACATGCAAAAGGTGGGATTCCCAGCAGTAAGTGGTAGAGGCTTTGTCTTATCACCCATGAATGGGGCTTAGGTGAAACTTCTCCTTAACGGGAAATGGAACCACCAATGGCAAGGCTCAGCTAAAGAAGGTAGGTACAACCCTTGAAGAGCTCAGGTAGGTACAACCCCAAGAACAAAGGACACGCTAGGCAGAGATTTAGGTATGGATTGTGTTGGGACTTAGGAATAGGAGGATATCTTTCCTAGTGGCAGTCGTCCAGAAAATGGAAGTCAGCGCCCCACAAAAGAGTGGGGAGTACAAGGGACAGCTTATAATTGTTGAGGACAAAGACACACCATAGGGTGTGAGAACACAGTTTAAGCAAGGTTTCCTGACCAGAGTTCTGGAGATTTGTTATCAACAGTGGCCAAGGTAGGGGAGTTTTAATGCTTTTTTATGATACCGTCTCTATATTCCCCCCACCCCAGGAGGCCTGCTGCTCTTTAACTTCTGTCCGATCATTGTAGGTAGCTCGTGCAGTAATAGTCCCAGTATAGGAGAAGGGGTGTGCGCCCTGGGCCATGCGTCTCCACTGAAGGGAAACATCCAGCTACTTAACAGTCTTCTTCCTTTATTGCCCCTTCTTCCAAGTACTCTCAGTTTTCTACCAAAACAGCCATCACTTGTCTGTCTTTTCTTACCTACTTCAAAACCTGCTTTTAGAGCACATAGAGGGGTAGCAGAATTTCCAAGCATAAGAAAAGTGAACTATCTACTCACAAAACAAAACAAGCCCACTGGGCTTCAGAAAAATGAAGGAATTAAAAATGGACATTTTTTGTTGTTATTGTTTCTAATAATAGAATGTTTGGGTTGGCCTTTGGAGGCATGATTTAGGCTTTCGTAACCTTTACTCTGAGAGCCAACCTGTAAAGTATAGTTAGGAGGTGTGGTTAAAACACAGATCTTAGATAAAGAAATCCACTACTTTATGTAAAACTGATTCTCTTGGGGGCCCAAAACTGCACCTCTATTCTGAGAAAATGAAAATGTAAGTGATAATAATGTGTTAGTTTTCTTCAATGTATCAACCTTACAAAACCACCACTGGCCTACGTTTTTAAAAACGTGCTTGTTCTTTTAAAGGAATTTCCGTACATAATACAAAAGTTTCCCCTTTTGCCACCTTTGCGCGGCACAAAGATGATGAGAACACAGGAGTCAAATCTAATGCAGAGTTAAGTTCTCCATAAGAATGCAAGGTGAAAATTACATAGTGTGAATTACCCTGGAAAATACCTCAAATTATCCATGAAGTAGAATATATATATTTGTGTTTATACAACATTGTACAGTAATTTTTATTCATGCTAGATTGTGGGAACTTCAAAGATGGAATAATGGAAGGAATAAAAGGAAAACCTATGCAACTCTCTGGCATTCAAAATGTTCTATAGGAAAAGATAGAGAATTGCAAATCTTCTTTTGCTTGCATAGTTTGCTATATTCCCTGTTAATGTTTAGCTTCTATAACTCTAATATACGTTAATTGAATTTTTGGTAAGTATTAAACAAAGTAGAATCAAATCATACACCAAAAGGATTAGTTCCATTTATAGTATTAAACATGGAGATACAGGTTTAATATGATTCTACTGTAATAATTATGATTTCACAATTGTAATCATTTTGTAAAGTGCATTCACATCCATTATGTTCTTGGCCCTTGTTAGGTAATAGAGACAGGTGTGAGCATTCTCAATTGTAGATGAGGACAAGATGATCTGGAATTTAGACCACTTGTTCAAAGTAACTGGTCATTAGGGACAGAACTAGGAATCAAACCAGATCATTTCATTCCCAACTTAATGCCTTTTTCAAAGGATCCCACTATTTAGAAAAAGTAGTTGTTGGGAAATGAATCATGTCCCCCCACAAAAGGCATATTCAGGACCTAAGCCCTAGTCCTGTGGGTGTGAACCCATTTGTAAAGAGAGCCTTTGAAGATGTTCAAGTGTGCCCAAACAGAATGAGGATGGGCTTTAATCCAATAAGGCTAACATTCTTATTCCATTCTTATAAACAATGGACTTCAGACACAGAGGAGTAGCTATGGGAAGCAGTAGAAGCTGAAAGTCTATAGAACCCAGAAGAGGAATGACATGGCACCACCACGTGCACTTCTAAGTGACAGAAAAGCCTAGGAACCCCAAACATTGTCAGTAAGCCAGAAGATACCAACAGTGAGAGAATGCAAACCTTCTAGCCTCTGAAACTGTGAGCAATAAATTCCTGTTGTCAAGCTGACCAACAACATGGTATTTGTTTTAGCAGCTAGAAAATTCAAACAGTAGTTGCCACAGACATTTAGTTTACTTTCATTTGAGCAATGGTAGGAACTCACTAAAAATGGAAAGAGGGCCCATCAACAGCTGAATGGATAAAACAAATGTGGTATATAAATATAATGGAAATTTCTCAGACATAAAAAGGAGGGTAGTTCTGATACATGCTACAACCTGGATGAACCTTGAAGACATCATGTTGAGTGAATTAAACCAGACATAAAAGGACAGATATTGAATAATTCTGCTTATATGAAATAATTAGAATATGAAAATTCATAGAGACAGAAAGCTAAGTCAAGTTGTGAGAGAGGGCATTGGGGAGTGGAAAATTAATGCATAAAGGGTGCATGGTTTCTGACTGGAGTTTGATGAAAAAGTTCTGGTAATGGATGGTGATGATGATGGCACACTTTTGTGAATGTGATTAATCTAACTGAATTGTATGCATGAGAGGGGTTGACATGGGAAATTTTGCAGTATTGAATTATTTCTACAATTGAAAAAAAGAGAGACACTAAAGAAGCAATAACAATTAAAGGCAATACATGAGCTGCAACTGGATCTAATAAAGGAGGGAAGAAATGCCCAAGAGGACATTCTTGAAACAATTATAAAAAAATGGAATATAGACTGTAAGCTTGATATCAATGTTAAATTTCTTGCACTTGATAACCATACTTAATGAAGTTATATAAGTGCATATCCTTATTCTTAGGAAATATATGTGATGTTTAGAAAATAGACAAATAGAGAATGATATAATAAATGCAGCAAAGTGTTAAAAGTTGGTAAACCTGGGTATGTGGGAAGGGGAGTTCTATGTATTGGATTTGGCATTATTTTAGCAACTTCCCTGGAAGTTTGAATTATTTGAAAATTAAAATTAAAATAACTAAAAAAAAAAAGAAAAAGATGGAAAGAGGAAGAAAAGTAAAGCCTGTTGTAATCAATCACTTTAGGAAACACCTTTGGAAGGAGAATGAGAAATTATTTGAACGAAAAAGGAAAACATGGTTTTAAAAATTGCTTTTGGATCCTTTTACAGAAAGACCTAGGACTCTATGAAAAAAAGAGGAAATAAAATCCTAGTAATCTGGCAATGTTTAGACCTTCAATTATCTAGAAAGACTTATTCTGACACTAAATACAGCTAAAATATAGATTTTGCACTCATCCTTAGAATCTTCACAAAACACAATAAGGAAAAAGAACAAAAAAGAGGAGAATGCTTATGAAATTTATTTCTGTAGTGGAGAAGCTAAGCCAACCTATAATTATGCCTAAGAGTTATTTCCAGAGAACCTCTTTTGTTGCTCAAATTTGGCCTCTTTCTAAGCCCAACTCTGCATGTAAAATCATTATCCTCCCCGGTACGTGGGACTTGATGTCCGGGGGTGTGAGTCTCTCTGGCACAGTGAGACTGGCAATGCCTTCCTGACCAAAAGGGGGAAAAATGTAACAAAATAATGTACCAGTAGCTCAGAGTTCAAATGTAGTTGAGAGGCTATTCTGGAGGCTAAGCTTATGCAAATTTCAGCTAGATATTGCCAATTGCCATGGTTTGCCAAACCCCAATCAATATCATTCCTGTTAGCTCTAAAGAATACCCAGGGACCTATCTGAGACCCTACAGAAGTTGCACGCTCTAAGTTTACTTTTCAGAAACCTAAAACCTTCAGATGGTTCCTAGGACAGATAAGTTGAAACCCAGAGATGTCAGCCTCTCCAAGAACATCAACTAGTTCCATCCCCCATCCCATATTATCGACAGCTCGTTTCAACATGAAAACAGTTAGAATGGGCCTAACCCAAATACCCCTGGACTGGGAGAAGGATCAGAGGAGGAGGAGGAGTTATAACAGAGGAGTTAGGATTTCACAAATGAGTATGACTACTGAATCATTATACTGATACTTCTTTTTAGTCTCCAGTGTCTTAGTGTATCCATAAGGAAAACCTGAAATTGTGGAACTGTAACCCATATGAATCTTTGAAATCTGTTCTATAACTATTTTTTTAAATGTACTTTGAAATTTATTGCTTTTTTGATACATATGTTATATTTCACAATAAAAAATGTTTTAAAAACCTTTAAAAATAAATAAAACCAGACAGGCCACAGTGGCTCAGCAGGCAGAGTTCTTGCCTGTCATGCTGGAGACTCAGGTTTGATTCCTGGTGCCTGCCCATGCAAATAATAAAATAAACAAATAAATAAATAATAAAACCCTCTCTTCCATATAACTCTGGCTAAAAAAAAAAAAAAAAAGGAGAAGAATAAAAAAGAGGAGGGAAAGGAAAATAAAACCAGAGATACACCCTCAGAGTCATTTCTTTAGAGCCTGGAGCTCCCCCAGGGCCCACTCCCTCCTCTCAACTCCTATTCATCCCAACACACAAGTACAAACACATAATAACCATCCACATTTATTTTTTAGGAAGTACAAAGAAAAGAGAATTCTACTTTGGGGCTACTATATAAAACCAATAAAAATGACATAATTGCCCTGAGCAGGCCAAGGTGGGTGAGTTATATAGGATGGCTTTGTTTAGTACTGGCAAAGAGAAAATTCTACACCTTGATACTGAGGAAATCCCATTCAGGTGTCATTCTGAAGTTCATATTTATAACTTAATCTAATGAAAATCCCTTTCCAAAAGGTCCTGCTATTCAATAAAAAATATGGTTGACACAGAAAGTTAGTTTATTTTCAGGTGGGGGATTGTAGGGTATGAATGAGTAAAAGCAGAAAGAAGAATGTTCTGGTTTGCTAGCTGCCGGAATGCAACACACCAGAGACAGACTGGCTTTTAATAAAAGGGGATTTATTTTGTTGGTTCTTCAGAGGAAAGGCAGCTAACTTTCCACTGAGGTTCTTTCTTACGTGGAAGGCACAAGATGGTCTCTGCTGGTCTTCTCTCCAGGCCCCTGGATTCCAACAACTTTCCCCGGGGTGACTTCTTTCTGCATCTCCAAAGGCCTGGGCTGAGCTGCTAGTGCTGAGATGAGGAATGCTGAGCTGCTTAGCAGTGCTACATTGCAATCTCCCATTTAAGCACCAGCCAATTAAGTCAAACGTCACTCATTGCAGCAGACACGCCTCCTAGCTGACTGCAGATGTAATTGGCAACAGATGAGGTTCACGCACCATTGGCTTATGTCTGCAGCAACAAGACTAGGTATGCTCACCTGGCCAAGTTGACAACTGAATCTAACTAACACAAAGAAGGAAAGAAAAACAGAGCCTGTTTTGGTCAACCACTTTAGTGCCCCTCTTAGAGGAAAAAACTGTCAATGCTGGTAGTAACCAAAGGAACTTTTCTACCAGACTAAGATTACCTAGTGAGTTAGAAGCAGACATTTCTCATTTCCATCTCCATAGCAAAATGGAACAATCAGTTGTACACCAAGGACTTCCTGGAAAATTGGGACAAAATTATTTGCTTTCGTGAAAAGAAATTAATATGACAATTATTTTATCACCCATATAAGGCAAATATATTACAATCAGTATTAAACCTGGAGTTGAGATGACCCAGCAAATTGTGCAAGTAAATGTTAACCATTTATATTTTTAAGAAGGTGAATAATATATTACTTTATCAAGATGGTAGAAGTGTCACTGTAAGCAACTCAGAGTGAAGGAAACACAGATGGGGATGCAGAGAACAGTGACGGGAAAGAGAGGAATCACTGAGGTGGGGAAAGGCAAGAGACTCTAAGGGGAAGTGACCAATGAAAATTCTATTGAAGATTTGGCTAAGAATGGATTTCTCTAATGTTCAATTTAAGTTCTCTGAACACCTGAAATTTAAAGTTCTCCACTCTCTCTCCCCATCCAAATATAAATATATATGCAAACACAAACACACACATATGTGCTTGTATGTGTTTGTGTGTGTATTAGGCATAGAATAGAGTATATTATCACTACAAATGCTTTGTAGGGTAGAGTTGTTTTTGGTTGAAATCAATAAGAGTTCAGTTTCTCATCTGAGTTTTCCATGTGTAGGATTAAGGAAACAGGGATCCAGAAGCCATAATTAGTACTCATTCCTTCATTTAATCAGGAAATATTGCTTGAATGCCTGCTACATGTCAGCTCCATACTAGCAAGGGAGATGTAGCTGTAGACAAGAGACAAATTTACTGTCCTTATGGAACTTAAATTCTAATGGGGAAGAAAGAAAACAATTAATCAAAATACAAAATAAAGCCAAGTAATACTAAATGGTAGGGAGAAAAATAAGGCAGAGAAAAGAGGACAGTAAACGCACAATTCCAAGGTGGTTAGGGAAAACCTCTTTGAGTGGGTGACATTTAAGAAGATTTGAAAGAACCAAGGATATAACCTAGGAAATATCTAGGGAAAGAACAGAAAGAAAAAGATTAAGCAAAAATGAACAGAGCCTCAGAAATTTGTGAAACAACAACACATGGTTTAACATACATGTAATTGGAGCCCAAGAAGAGAAGCAAATGAGAATGGGGTAGAAAAAAATTTTGAAAAAATAATTTGGGTCAGCAAATCCCAAACAGGATTCATTAGTTTCCTAGGGCTGCCATAACAAGAAAAAAACATGAACTAGATAGTTTAAAACAACAGAAATTTGTTGCTTCATAGATCTGCAGGTAGATGTCTGAAATCAAGGTATCAGCAAATCCATGCTCCATCTAGAACTTGTACGGGAAAAATCCTTGTTTGCATCTTCTAGCTTCTGTCATTTGCCATCAATCCTTGGCAATCCTTGGCATTCCTTGGCTTGTAGATGTATCACTCCAGTCTTTGCCTTCTTCATCTTTATACAGCCTTTCCCTTCTCTGTCTCTACTTTTTTTTTATAAGAACCTGTCATTGGATTAACAGCCCACCCTACGCCACTATGACTTTATTTTAATTTTAATTCCATCTGCCATGACCCTATTTCCAAATAAGATCACATTCACAAGTACTGTGAATTAGGACTTCAACATATCTTTCACAGAGACACAGGCTAAACCATAACACAGAGTAAGTATAAAGGCAACTACACCTGGGTACACCCTAGTCAAACTGTGGAAAACAAAAGGGAAAGTGAATATATTGAAAGCAGCCAGAGAAAAATGACACATTATTGAATTAGAAATTACCTACAGCAAATCAATAAAAACCTTATTGATTTCAACCAAAAAGCAAGAAAGTCAAACCTATAGAAAGGGATAAAGAGACAAAAAATGCTAATTATGTATGCAAAATCAAGATTTGTTTTGAACATTTTTTTCTTGAAATGTTCTCAAAAGACAATTGAGAGTTTAAACAAAACAATGATGATAAAAGTCAGAAAACAAGGGTTTTCCTGACTAGTCAAGTGGTGGTAGAAGCATTCCATATCTTGATCTAGGTGGGGTTTTATGGGTACATATATATGAGTTAAAACACATCAACTTAAGCAAGGTATACTTCATTTTGCTGTATGTGAATTCTTCTTCAATATAGCATTGTTAGAATACAAAAAGATATGGACAAAGAAAGGTTTAAAGTAAATTCATGGCGAAATATATAACAGGAAAATATAATAAAAGAAAGCAGTGTAAATATAATAAAAGAAAGCAGTGTAACTCCATTAGTATTAGTCAAAATAGTCTTTAAGGAAAAATTATTACAGATAAAAAGTAGGTTATATAATAATAAAATGTTTAATACACCATGAAGATTTTAAAATGTAGCCTTAAAATATAAAATAAAAGTTGACAGACCTATAAGGAAAAATAGCAACTCCACTTTCATAAAGGGACACTTTCAATACATTTTCTCAGGAATCAATAGAAGAAAAAGAAATCAGGAAGGTTATTTAAGATTTGAACAGTAAAATTAGTAAGTTTGATCTAATGGACATATACAGAATATAAAACCCAGCAATTGGAGATGCACGTTCTTTTCAGTCACAAAGGATATATTTAAAAAGACTGACCATATAGCAAGCCATAATTATAGCAAGCCTCAACCAGGTCAACTGATTGTAATACAATTAAGTTAAAAAGTTAATTATCAAAACCCTATTAATTAAGGAATCTTTAAAAGGACACTTCTCAAACCACTCATAGATCAGAGAAGAAATGATAATGGAAAAATGAGAAACAATTTTGCTCTAAATCAGAGAAGAAAAACGGTGTGGTTGTTTGAAAAGAACGTGGAGCTCATGGTGGTTTTTGTTTCTGTTAAAGATGGAGGATATAACAGCATGTTTGTGAAATGAAAGGATGATCATCAGTGTATAGGAAGAAATGATGCTGCTGGTTTGGGGGAGGTAAGCATGCTAATTAAAAAGACAGGGTCCTCAGGAAATTGAGAATGGATAGAATCCAGTGCACAGTGGAGGATTTACTCTTACTGTAAATGCCCTGGCGTCCACCCATTGTAACAGAAGGGAAAGCAGAGGCTGTGTAAACCCATGCAGGTTTGAGGGTGAAATTGAGAGGTGGACGGTTGAGAAGTTATCTTCTGATTGCTTATATTTTCTCAGTAAAATAAGAAGCAAGGTAATCAGTTTATAATGTGGACTGGGGAGGGGATGTTGGAGGTTTGAGGAGAAAGGACAATGTGGGAGATCTTTGTCATAAAGAGTAGGAGAAGGATTTGACAAGAGAGATATAATGAGGTTGTCATTGGGTAACTCTAAGAGCCCCCTTCAGTTTTTTATTCATAAGTTTAAGAGGAGTCTAGTCAACCAAGTGATGTGTTTCTTTCTCTAGCCATGAGTATTCTTTCTGGCGTATCGCTAACTGTGCAGTGAGCTAGCTATACTCATGGGTTGGGATTTTGTAAAGTGAAGAAGAAGGAGGTATAAACCAGAAAGAGGTGGGACAGAGCAATTACAAAGATGGTCAAAACCTAAACTGAGTAAGAGAAAAATGAGGACTGGGGAAGGTGATCAACGGTGCTTGTAGATTGAATCATGCTCTAGATCTTAATCTGTGTTTCAGTAGATGTGAACTCAATTGCAAACAGGATCTTTTGAAGGTATTATTATAGTTAAGGTGTGGCCAAATGGAACCAGAGTAGATCTTAATGGAAGTCTTATATAAGAGGGAAATTCAGACACAGTAGTCAGTTGAAACCAAAACCAGTAAAGTCCAGAAGATGGAGAAGCCAGAAGTCAAAAAAAGCCACAGGAGGAGACTAAGGACATTAGCATGTGAAGGAGGACTGCTATCACCAAAATGCTAGCAATTCCAGGAGAAGGCATGGTCTTATCGACATCTAGATTTTAAACTTCTAGCATCCAACCCACGAGGCAAAAAAATCCTTTTTTAAGCCAACATAGTGTGTGGTCTTTGTCACTGGCAAACTATGACAACAGTTAAAAGGTGACTGGGTCAAATAAAGATGTTAAAATATAAGCCTAAATTTCTGAAATTTGAGGCAAGAGTTGTAAATTTCCTGAGGTCATATAAATAAGGGTTCTAGTTTATTTTCACTATAGCTCAAGAAGCAGGGATGTCACCCCTGACATCTGAGTTAATGATGAAGTCTCTAAATCATTTTATGTATTTAACCTAATTTGACTGTCATAACAATCTTAATAAATAAGACTTAAAATGCTCTGGAGCAATTCCAACCTGACCAAAAAGGGGAAAAGAAGTATAACTAATAGAGTATCAGTGGCTGAGAGAGTTCAAATAGAGTCAAGAGTCTACTCTGGAGGTCACTCTTATGCAAACTTCAGTTAAACATTGCTACCTATCATAACTTGCCAACCCTCAATCAAAACCATGCCTGCCAATCCTAAAGAACACCTCGGGCAATATATGAGATTCTACAAAAGTTCCATGCACTAGGGTAACCTTCCAGAAACCTACAACCTCCAGATGGGTCCCTGGACCAGATAAGTCCTGAAACCTAGAGGGCCCAGCCTCTCCAAGACATTAGCCCCATATTATTGACCACCCCTTCCAACATGAAAAAGTCAGAATGGCCATAGCCCAAATAACCCTAAAGAGTGGGACACAAAGATCAAAGGTGATGGAGTTATACAGAGAAGGTAGGGTTAACCAACGAGAATGGTTGCTGAATCATTACATCAATATTTCTTCTAGTCTCCAGTATCCTAGAGCAGCTAGAAGTAAAAATCTAAAATTGTGAAACTGTAACCCATACCAAACTCTGAAATCTGTTCTACAACTAATAGTTGTGCTGTGCATTGAAATTTATAGTTTTTTTGAATATGTTATTTTTCACAGAAAATTTTAAAAAGTCTATTGTGATAACAGAAGAATATTTATTCCTTCTAGCCTCCTATATTCTGGAGAAGCTAGAAGGAAAAATCTGAGAGGATGGTATGGTAGCTCGTGACAAACTCTGGGATCTGCCCTGTAACTACTTGTTGAAGAGTGCTTTGAAAACTATTGCTCTTTTCTTTCTTTGCTTTGTATATATGTTATATTATACAATTTAAAAAGTTTAAAAATTAAAAAAAAAAAATTTCCTGGGCAACATCCATGTTTATCTTGATCACCATCTTATTCCTCACTCCGAGCAAAATTCCTGGCCTACAGAAGTGCTTAATAAGTATATATTCAATATATTAATTAAATCCTCAACTTAGACAATAAGATATGAAAGGCAGAATGCTTAGGAACTTTTCTGAGATCAAAGAGGCAATAAGCAGAGACAGTCTAGAACTCAGTTTTCTGACTCCTAGACTAGACCCTGTTCTACTGGCCCATGCTACCCTGTATTAACAGAAGACTGCAAGGAAGACAGTGAATTATTCTATATAAATCAGCCAAACTTCCTATATTTCTTCTACAGTTGAGTCAAAGGAAAGTGTGAGGAGAGTGAAAGACTGTGGTAGACCTGCAGGGAAAAAAGCAGCAGCTGACCTGACATGTCTATATGAAGAGAAGTGGTTTTCAAATCTTTCTTTTTTATTTAAATTATAGTGGTTTTGGGTTTACAGAAAACGTCATGCATAAAATACATGATTCCCATATACCACCCTATTATTAATTTCTTGCATTGGTGTGGTACATTTCAAAACTTCTTGTCTGTGATCCTCTAATAAGATACACATATTACATCAAAACCCAGCACAAGCACTATACACACATGTATGCAATACAATGAAACAAGTTTTATGAGGTGATACTTACCTTTACTTATGAGAGACAAACTCTGATATTTTCTATCCTATTATTTCTATCCTATCCCATTTTATTCTTTAAAAATCCTGGTAGCAATTACTAATTTGATTTCATAACTCTAGCAGGTAACAATCTAAATTGGTAGTAGGTGAGGAATACCAACAGAGGATGACTTATTTAAATGCTTGCTTGCGTTTCTCTTCTTCTGTTTTCCAGGCTGGAGGCAGTGATCTCAACAAGTCTTTTCCAGGCCATGGGACAGTTCATAATACCAGCATATTAATTCAGCTACCCAACATTTATAAAATGATTTATAGCCCTCTGAGTGCTGACTCCTACATTCTTTCCTTTGTGATAGTCCTGTGAATTAGGCAGGGAAATATATTATCCACATTTTATATAGATTAGAAAACTAAGGTTCAAAGACATTAAGTGACCTGACCAAGGTCAGAATCAATTAGTGGCATACCCATACCTGGTAACCCTGCCTCCATAGCAGTACCTTTTCAACTGTGCCTTTATCACCAAACACCAAACTGTAAGGTAGCAAACACTGAATTCTATCACTTTTTTTGGGAGACCTGTGACAAAGCCGGGTAATAAAAAGAAAGAAAGAATCCACACTTGAAGTCAAAGGAGCAGGGAGAGGCATATGCAAATATTCAATGAAAAAAGGATAAATATTAATATAAGTGCATGTATGTGTATACAAATTAGAATAGCTTATTGCCAAAGATCATTTAAAACTCTAACTGCTTATCTTTACCTTCTACCTAACTTATGTCAGACTAACATTCAGACCTAAACTGATATCTTTGTACTAATATCAAGTTAATAAATGCTTTCAACAATAAAGCATGAAAAAGAAAACGCAATTCAAAAAAATCTTTTTTTTTTTTTATAATCATGCCTTCATTCTTCTTGGCATCATGAGAAACATTCTGTCAGGAAATTAAAAATCATCCACCATTGTGCAGACTATCTTAATACATGTCACAATTACAGAAGCACAGAAGATTAGAAGACAAACCTTAACTGTCCTTAGAGACAAATTTATTACCTGTTAAGAACATAGATTATCTCTTGTATTCATGTACACCATTCAGATCCTAGGTAAAATACATGCTGATAACAAAATGAGCCTATATTTAAAACGAATAGCAGTAAAAATTAACAAGAACTGTTTCCAGATAAAGAAGAAGGAGAAGAACATGTGTTTTACTAATATCACTGTCTAATGTTGCTGGAAAATTCACACAGCAACAGTGATCCAGCCTAGGAGCTTTGATGTTGCCAGCCTTGGCAAAGCAGCTTCTTCTTGAAGATTTATCAAGAACAAAGTTGGACCACTTCTATGAGGGATAAACTACTCTGGAAATGCAATAATATCAATCATAAAGTTGTTTTGAGGAAGGTTTTAAGAATGGTTACTGGGAGCCAATAGATGGATCAGGAACTTAGAAACTACCTTGAAAGTATCTTCAATCAACTAGCTTTTAAAGTGATTTAAGGACAGCACTTTGGAATTGATCTTAATGAAAAAAAGGCTTTCTTGTCTCCATATGGAAAAAACAAAACATTTAATTGGAAACCACAACTATTTGCCATATTATAGGCTGATATAGTTCTTTTGTTGCATAGTGTTTTTATTATTTTTAACTACTCTCTTTGTGTAATCTTGCCCTGTGTTTACCCTACAGTTCCCTTTTGTTTCCTTGTCAGCACACTGACTATAGACAAGAAGATTCTATTATTTTAGCATATTCAGTGACTCTTAAATTGTTCATTGAGAAGATCACATCACATCTCAACACAGCTGTTGGCAACATGTCTTGCCTGAAATAAACAAACAGATTTCATTTCTTATTTTACCACTGAACTCAAATGTCCTTTTAAAAATCTGGAGATTTTAAATATAAGATATATGAATATGCCAGTTTCTAATGTTCTCTTCTAAGGTTAGGAATAAGGACATGAATATCTATAGTACTATTATATAAGCTAGATTTTTGAAACTACTGACTACTCTTCAGCTCTCTTTCAATTTCTAAGTCCCTATCATAAAAACTGTCAGGCCATGTGGAAACCTAGACTTCCTTTCATTCTCAGTCCAGGTGCTTCTGTGAGAACCTTGCCTCCGCTTCTGGAGTTTCTGTAGGGCACCACCCTGCTGCTGTTGGTTCAAAGCTGGTCACAGGATTCAGTAAAGTAAATCAAAGGGAATTTTGCTTCCCAGGATTTTCAGTAATGCTTAGGAAAGAAGCATTCTCTTTTTTTCTGAGATAAAAGGTATTAAAGACTAAATAATCCTAGAGTTGTCAGGTATTGTCTTTACCAATACAAGGAGAGAGCCTACCTGAGAATCAAGCCAACATGGAGAAAAGCAAAGCCAGAGATAGAAGAAACAGTGTCCTGATGAGATCATTTCACACCTGGATCTAGTTCTGCTAGAAGCTAGACCTGTGCTTTGAGCTTCCCCCTTTACATGCTCTGAGTTGCATTTACTTGCAAACAAAAGGGCTTTGGCAAATGTTCACAGATAGTAAAAAATATTGTGCTGTTTTTCATCTTATGCCGTATTTACAGAAGCTGACTTAAAGCAAAAATGTGAAGTTTGCAACTTTGATTTTTTTGCTGCCAGACTCCCTTTGAAGGTCTCTTTTCCCTATTCTGCGTTTCCTTTCCACCCCACACTGACTGCCCTCCTATAATTCTCTATGTTCAATTGCCCCTTTCCTAATCAAAATCTGCTCACATGCAAACTTCTGATGCAAATCATTTGTATCTTACTGTAAACATATTAACTTAATAGCTCTCTTGGGAGTATTTACATGTTAAGCTTGATCTCCCATTGTAGAATAAAAGTCATATTACAGCTTTTCATATTATCCTATTTCAGTTATGCTGTACTACCATCCAATCTCCAGAGTAGAAAGCTCAAGTTCCATGTCACTCTACCTTCTTCATCTTCTCTAACCAATCTAATACCAAGTCCTACCTGATTTTTTTATTTCTTTGCATTATCTTTTCTTATATCATTTATTTTTATTCTTACTTTTTTCCTTTCTCTTTTTTAATTTTTATCTTCTTTTCTTATATTATTACTATTATTTTGGGTGCATGGTCCGGGAATAGAACCTGGGTCTTCCGCATGGAAGGCCAGCATTCTACCATTGAACCACCCTTGCACCCCGCTTTGTATTATCTTTAAGTTCGACCCTTCTTCTCATTCAACTCTTCCTCATTTTAGTCCTAGATAATTTAATCTGATTTCTAGCTAATCTCCTTGCCTTTCTCCTTCTAATCCATCCTATGGCCAAAATCTCTATTTATCAATTATGATTTTCATTATGTCATAGTAAAAGTGTTTTCTTCTTCACAGTTACCCACACCTAAAATCTCAGATGAAGCATCCATGCCTCATGCCTCATTATCACATTACATTGGTCACCAAATTCTGTCAAGTTAATCTCCACAATGTTGTCTCTAAACATCTGTTTTTGGGGAATGGCGGTATTCCTGGGTAAAAAATAGACAGTTGAAAGAAAAAGAAATCTAAACGGTCCTTAGTCACTGAAATCATACTCAGCTTCATTTATAATAAAAATGCACATTAAACTTGTACCATAAAACTAATCAAGCAAAAAAAAAAAAACAAAACAAAAAAGTAAAAAATTGCATCCCACAGTGCCCCTGTGATTTGCTGCAGTGCATTAGGCATTGAATAAATGGTACACCCAGTACCATTTTCCTTTGAAAAATATGCAACTATAAACAGGTGTGAGGAATATGAAGAGGCTGTCTTTTGTGATGATGTTTAGTATGTGTTGTTAAGTAAAGTAGAAACAAAGTGTAGGAAGCATGTAAGCATTTACATAAGAGGAAAAATACAAAGATATTTTTCCAATACTTAAATTATATAAAAATAAACCTTAAATTTATTTCTACTATTTGCTATAGGCACAAGAAGGAAACAATGGAAGGGATCCAAGATAGAAACTAGACTTCTCTAGATATAGCTTGTTTTGCAGATTTTACGTAGGAATTTTATACATCTTTTATATCATTACAAAACAATTTTTGAAAGGAATCTCTAAAAATAGAAAACTGAATGAAGCAAATTAATCCCTGGAAGTCCTTTCCCAATTTGCCAGGGAAACTTTCACCTCTGGATGTCATGCCTCATGTAAGTGGGAGGGCAATAATTTCACTTGCAGAGTTCAGCTTAGAGAGACTGAGGCCACATCTGAGCAATAAAAGAGGTCCTCTAGAAATAATTCTAAGGCATACCTATAGGTAGTCTAAGCTTAGCTTCACAAGAGTATGCCTCATGATTGAGGGCATGGCATACTGATTTGGGTGTCCCTGAAGTTTCACACAATATCAGGGGATTCCCTGTTGGTAAGGTTTAATAGTTCCATATTCTTTCTCCCATCCCTCAAGGGACTTAGCCCATACTTTTTGATTATCTGGTTAATATACTCTAGGATGTTTCTAAGCATTACAATAATATATACAGGATTAAAAGACTGCTTTCTTATTCTGGGTTTCCTGTGTTTCAATTGTTCAAATAGGCTATACAGATAAGTTGAGTTAGATTATGCACTACAGAAAATTTCAGTTCCAGGCCACATAAATCTTTCCTCCATTGTTCGCAAAGAATACGTGTGGTTCTAAAACATAGACACTGTCTTCCTTACCTATGTTCTGAATTACTTTAACCCCAACCTGTTTGATTTCGCCCTTATCTCTAAATATTAGGTTATATATATAAAACAACCTCTCAAAATTCAGAAATAATAATCACCACTCCAGACTTAATGTGTCTGCTCTAAAAGCTTACAATCTAGGCCCCTGTTTTCTTATAAGCATTTTCTAAAGGTGACCATACCATTGTTCTTTTGTTTCTGGCTTATTTTGTCTCACCAAATGTGCCATATGTTCACTCACATCATTGCATACCTCATGAATCTGTTCCTTTTTGTAGCAGCACAACTGTCATTGATAAGTATACATCATCATTCACCAATCTACTTCTCAATCAGTGCATCCTTCAGCCACCTGCCTTCATCAGGAATCATGTATAGTGCCCAAAGTCCACAGTCCATCAACATTCTCAATTTTAGATACTTTCATTCTTCCCAAGAGAAAGAAAACTAATAAACACAACTTTGCCAAATAGGAAATCTAAACCTCCTTTTAACTCTTGTCCCTCCCATTATTTACCTTTGCTGTTGCTGTGGTAGTGCTGATGGTTTCCTTTTGAACATGGCTCATAGCATGCAATAGCAATTTTCCCCCTGTACCCTGAACTTACACAGTCTTTGTACAAGAATCATATCTTTGCTATAATTCTTGCAAGAACTAATTCATATTTCTAGTGTTAATAAGTGGGATAAGTAGGTCTATACAACCCCTTTCAATTTTGTTCATCTTCAATATGGCAATATTACTTATAGACCCAGAAGAGAAATAAAATCACTCCTCTCTCCTTACATTGGAGTTCAATCTCATTAACTAACGGCTCACCTATCTCTAGCTTCTATGTATCTCTAAGTCCTCTATATTCTGTATTATAAGCCTCTGAATACACCTTTATTCTGGTCATAAAAGTGGAATCATACAGTAACTATGCTTTTTGTAGGCTTATTTCACTCAGCATTATGTCCTCAAGGCTCATCCATCTTGTCATGTACTTCAGGACATCATTTCTTCTTACTGTTGCATAATATTCCATTGTATGCATATATGACATTTTATTGATCCACTCATCTGCTGATGGGTATTAGGTTTATTTCCATCTTCTGGTGATTGTGAATAATACTGCTATGAACATTGGTGTGCAAATGTTTGCTTGAGTCATTGCTTTCAGCTCTTCTGGGTATTTACCAAGTAGTGCTATTGCTGGGTCATAGGGCCACTCGATATTTAGTTTCCTATGGAACTGCCAAACAGTCTTCCATAGTGGCTGCACCATTATACATTCCCACCAGCAGTGCATGAGTGTCCCAGTTTCTCCACATCCTCTCCCACATGTAACAGCAATACAAATATCATTCAAGTCCTAAATATCATGTTCAAACTTTCCTGATTGTATCAAAATAGCTTGTTTGTTTGAGTCAGGCTCCTAATAAGGCTCATTTATAGTAAATTATTGACATGCCTCCAGTGTTATTTTCCTCCATTTTTTTTTCTTTATAGTTTATTTGTTGATGAAACCAAGTCATTTGTGAACTATAGAGGAGATTCCCAAAGGCTGTTATTTTCAGTGCTTCCTTATAGTGTTTTTTTAACATGTTCCTCATTTCCCTGTATTTCCTGTGAACTATCAGTTATATTTGGATGTTCGATCATTCAGGTTAATTTTCTGGGTAGATTACTTCACTGTGCCTGCCATCAGGAGGCATCTAATGACTCTGTGTTTCCCACTTTGCAGTTTTAGCATGTATTGCTTCTCACTGCCTAGACTGTATATTGAAAACTGGTGATATTCTAATTCTTTTCTCATTTACTGGAGAGGAACCCCTCCATAAAAAGACATTTCCCCTAATGAACTATTTGGTTAATCTGAGGAATATTTATAGGGAAATAGGGACAAATTTGCAAGGTTTCCCTTTATTTACCTGTTTCCAAAATAAATAAGTTGGTTCCGGAGCATTTTTCAAAAGTGACTGATAAAACTTTTTGTTTTGGTTTGTTTTTTGTGGGGATTATTATGAACACATAAGACTTCAAAAAATATTTGGTGTTTTTCAGTCCATTGCGGTTTATAGAACTGTCAGGCTATTGTTATTGCAATTGTCATTCATATATATCACCAAACATTAAAAGACCAAGAGATGTGTAAGTAAATACCATGAGTTCTAGGCATACTCCTCCCAGCTCCCAATCACAGTAGGAACCTTATCTCCTCTGGAAAGAGATGGAAAACAACATATTGGTCTGAAAAAGAGCTGAATATCAAGTGGTAGATGTTGTTCTAATCTTTCCTAGTATTGACACTTCTTGGAGCAAAGCAATTGACACTAGAGTTACCACTTTAGTTAAATGTAAGGTTATTTACCATTATCAGCCATGATGTATCTGGTTTTTGCAATGGTTATACCACTGTGTTAACCAACCATATGATGTAACTTATCACCCCTGAATCCTTTGTCTTTGTGAGTGGAACTAATCTCTACCATTCCACCCAAGGCATGATATTAATTGTGATTTACTAGATTTACTCTCTTGGCCAAGGGTGGGTAGTTGAGACTTCAGGGGCTTTCATTAGGACCTCATATTTGTCAGCAAACCAATATGATGGTTCTGTCAGCTTCTAAATATAACTACAATTATGTATTCAGAGATCAGAGGAACCAACAGTAGTGTGTTTTGTATCTCACTTTGAGACAAACTTGGGCTAGGAATCAATTTACCACATTTATCACCTGGCTTCCACATATCCCTATTCTAACAGAGGACCCCTTGATAGTTCTGCATTCCTTGCTGTCAGTGTCCACTCAGATTGTCTGTTCAACAGCTCTTGAAAGCTCTGTTTACTCCTTTTTATCTAAGTGTACACTTACTCTGCTAAATCCCATTGATCCCTATGGGGAATGACTAGCGTATGAATTTGCTGTGCTATATATATTTGTAGGAACCTTTTTCAAGAGGACTTGGCCTCTCCTTGGCTCTATGTCTGAGAACTGGCTCAGGTCTGAAAACAGAGAGGGCTTGAGATTTTCTATTGTGTCAGATGGCGTCAGTCTTCTGTCCACATATCTTGATCTTTTTTAGCTATGAAAGCCAAACAATACCCCTGCTGACAGCCAATTATGCTGACTGGATTCTCCCAGTCTTTATCTGTTAAGTGCTACAGTCTGGCCTCTGCTATTCCAAAATTCTATTGTCTGCTAGACACTATTGAGCCCAGTGCCATAGGAACATTCAGCATCAACCCTGCCAGAGGGAGGAAGGCAACCAATCACTTTTTCCACAATACTAGTAACAGCATTGCTATTTCTTTCCTTTTCTCTTTAGTGAAGAGAGTGTCCTCTGCCCCATAGGAAACCATCAGCTCTGGGTTCTCTAGTTTTATATAATAAATCCATTCCAGTATGTCCAATTCTATTAGCCTTTTTACCTCTTTCTCAATTCAGCCAAGACAGTCCCAGCATCTCAATCTCATTTATTATAGGCTATTTTTGCTCCCCATGCTTCAAGGAGCCATCCCACCAGGGTATACATGTAGAATGCAAGCCTCAGATTATTCTCTCCTGAAAGACAAAGGTCTTTTATATATTAGCTAAAGATTGCCAGAAGGGAAGCGCATAAATTTCCCAGCACTTGCATCCTACACATATAAGCTACTGACCAGAGAAAAAGTCCAAAGGCAAAGAGGTAGAGGGGTTGGTAGTCAGAAGTTGCCAACCATGAACTGAATCTTTGAGGGCACAGAGATGCAAGGCAGGCACTTGCACAGCCTTTTTACACCAATTCTTGTCCTCATCTATGATGCATGTTCTCTGTTCCTTATATACATCCTATTCTTCTCCATCCCAGTGGCTTTGCTCAGGCTATCATCTCTGTAAATAAGACTCTCTTTATTCTGCCCCACACTGGACTGCATCTATTGAAATCTTTCCTTAGTTTCAAGGTCTAATTAGCCTATTAAGTCTTCCCTTACGGCCTCGGTTAAAATTAATTCATCTGCTCCCCACCTTACCATATCTGTCACCGCAGTAATTCTTTTTACATTTTTACCTCAGCAGTGTATACTTTTTGCATAATGAGAGAGTTATTTTGAAAATATGTATCTTGCCCACTACATTTGAGAGTCAGGACCAAGTGAAATAGGCATTTCAAAACTTCTTAAAACTAAGTCATTTAACATAAACTATGTTTAATAAACAAGTATATCCCAGAGTAATTTGGACAGAGAATAAAAAAGTATTTGCAAATTCCTCTTGGGGGACTGGAGAGAAGGGAGGAAATATTAAATTTCCCCATCTTGGGAATATCTGATATTCTCACAAGAGAAGGTGGACAAAAAATTCAATATGCTGAGCTTTCAATCTTGAGTCTTACCCCTGTGAAGGTTATTCCTGCAAAGAAGAAGTTAAACCTACTTATAATTATGCATAAGAGTCACCATCAGTGAATCTCTTTTGTTGCTCAGATATGGTCACTCTCTCTAAGCCAATTCAGCCGGCGAATGACTGCCCTCCCCGCCCCCCAACATGGGATAAGACTCCCAGGGGTGCAAATATCTCTGGCAATGAGGAACGTGAATACTGGGAATGAGCCCAGATCTGGTATCATGGGATTGAGAAAGGCTTCATGACCAAAAGGGACATTAGAGAAATGAACCAAAATAAAGTTTCAGTGTCTAAGAGATTTCAAACAGAGTCAAAAGGTTATCCTAGAGGGTATTTTTATGCATTATATAGATATTCCTCTTTAGTTTATGGTATATTGGAGTGGCTAGAGGAAAGTACCTGAAACTGTTGAACTGTGTTCCAGTAGCCTTGATTCTTGAATATGACTGTAAAACTATATGACTTTTACAATGCAAACATGTGATTGTAAAAACCTTGTGTTTTATGCCCCTTTTTCCACGGTATGAACAGATGACTAAAAAAATAATAATAATAAGGAGAAAACTTAAATAAACAATGGGGGGATAAAGGGTAAAAAATTGGGTAGACTAAATACTGGGTGGGGGTAATGAGAAGGAGGGGTAAGGGGTACGGTGTGTTTGGGTTTATCTTTTTCTTTTCCTTTTTCTGGAGTGATACAAATGTTCTAAGGATGATCATGGTGATGAATATACAACTATGTGATGATATTGTGAGCCATTGATTGTACAGTATGATTGGATTGTGTGTGAAGAGTTCTCAATAAAAAATATTTTAAAAAATAAAATAAGAAAAGAAGCAATTTTTAAATTACTCTTTTCATTCACTCAACAAATATTTATTGAGTGCATACTAAATACCAGGCCTTGTGTGAACTGCTTGGAAGATAATGAAGACCCAGAAAGCAAGGAAGTCGCCCTCCCCGCTACACTCCAGATAGGTCAATTGTTTACTATTAACTGCTAATTAAGTTTGAATTTTTCTGCTCTCTGTGATGTATATTGTTTCTTTTCTTGATTCTTCCCCTGCCTGACCCTCCCACATATAATTATAAAAATATATAATAAGTATTGCACATATACTATGCGCCAGATTCTATTGCACGTTTCAACTCACTATGTACACTCTATAAAAGTGGAATTATTAAGCCTATTTACCAGGTAACTGAGGAAAAGAAAGGAAAGTAATTTGCCCAAAATTATAGTGTTTACAAGTAGAAGGTGGTAGGGAGAACTGGGATTCAAAACACTATGTCATTGTGATCTTCACTGTTAACCAATGTGACTCTCACTCTTACTGTGCCTCAAAACAACCTCTCTAAGGATGACATACCCATGCGATTTAGTTTCCTAGGACTGCCATTGCAAATCAACCCAAACTGAGCAGATTAAAACAACAGAAATGTATTCCCTCACAGTTTTGGAGGTTAGAAGTCTAAAATCAGCATTGGCCAAGTTGTTCCTTCTGGAGGCTCTGAGGCAAAACCTGTCCTATGGCTCCCTCCCAGCTTCTGGTGACTGCTGGCAATTTTTAATGTTCCTGGGCTTGAAGCAGCCTCACCCCAATTCTCTTCCTCCTTCTTTGCATTATCTTCTTCCCTTTGTGTTTCCGAGTGTGTTCCCTTCTCCATCTTCTCCACTTCTTATACAAGACACTTGCCAGTGCAACTAGAGCCTACCAGTTAATCCAGAATGTTCTCATTTCAAGACCCTTCATTTAATTACATCTGCAAAGACTTTTTTTTTCAAATAAGGTTGCATTCACAAGTACTAGGGGTTAAAACTTGGACATATCTTTTGGGGGACCACAGATACCATCACTGCTGAAAATACCAAGTGCAATGCTCTCTTACCTCCATCCATCTAAACCTCTCCAATAGTGCTTAAGTTTTTCTTTGAGACCATATCAAACTGTGGTTTGCTCTACTTTGGACTACAGGAAGTATTCTTAACCAGTGGTAAAATTTTGATATTAAGAAATTCAGTCTGAGCAGGCAATGAATCTTTCTCTTTTCCTCATCTTTCTTTGATGCTGTGTGCCACTATGCATGCAATAAATACTTTAAATGCTTCTTTGAAATACAGACAGAAAAATAATTATTAGCTGAATCACAATGAGAAACCCTTTCCCTCCTCTTCAGATGAATTTTGATACAGATATTTCACTAGTTTCCTTAGGTTAAAAAATGGCATGTGGGGGAAGCTAAAATGCAACTAGAAGAAACATAGATGTGTCCTCAGGAAAAGAATTATACTTACTTTAAGGTAAACAATAACTGGAAAACCTAAAGAAAGAAAATTTGAAAATGTAATTTTAAAATTATAATCATATTAATAAAATCTAAATATATATCTTAGCTGAAGAAATTATATTTTAAAACCCTTTCTAATATACTTCATAATATTGTTTAATTAATTTTCCACTTCTAAATTGTATTACTCAGTGATGCAGCCTCTATGCCATGCATATCCAAAACTACGTTAACTATTTTTAAGATTTTTATCATGATGCCTGATGTGAGATTGGCAGTATTTATCTAAATGATTCTGGCCTGCAGCATATCACCTCAGGCTGTGCATTCATTAAATCTTGAAAACAGGCAGGCTAAAGTTCCATTCTGAATGTGAGATAGCCAGGAAAATGAGCAGGTTGGTCCAATTTTGCTGACTGGTGCCCTTGAAGAGTGGTAGCACACCTTTTTCTAAATAGGAACTATTTCAGCATATGATATTTGTGAACACACATGCTCTCTTGGTGAACTAGAAAACAGCCCTAAGATGTCCAAATGGAAATAATCACACTGTTTCATCCATCATTGCTTAGTTCAAGTACTGTATAATTCATATTTGATTCTTGGGCCTCTATATACTATCACAAGTACTTCTGAAATATTTAGTATTTCAGGATGAAAGTAAGAAGTGATGAATAGACACAGTATTTAATCTGAGATGACTACAGAATGTTGTGACTTGTAAAGTGTTCTCAGAAATAAATAAGTTCACGATTAACTTGAGGTCTTAAAGTTAAAAGAATGACAACCAAAGGAATTGTCTGTATTTTCTGATGCTGTGGCTTTCAGGTGAGATAGTACTAGATTCTGAAGCCACTCCTTCCTCATGGTGAAGAACACTTGAAAATGGCTTTAAAGATTAATTTTGAAAGGTTAAAAATCTACCTTTAGGAAAAATGGGTCTGGCAGGTAATATCATGTGGAAAGAGAAAAAAAATAAACAAACATAGTCAGCCTTCCTGGTTCCAAAGATTTAGGCCTAAAAAGTAATGTGAAGAAACAATTTGCTTTCTTTTTCTTTTTCAGAATCACCATAAAGTGATAAGGAGCTCAGGAGTTTGTGTGTGGCCCACTTGATGTGGTTTGGTCTTGCGGAAAAGCTAAAGGCTAAATGTACTGTAAGTGGGCTAAAACCAAGATAAATATATCCCTGAGGTCATTATTTCCATTAGCTGACAGTGTGTATACAATATTAAAAGCACTCTAAAAACAATATACACTTTTCCAATGTTTTACTTTCAAAGGTCACTTTTCCACACCCAGTTTCTGAACATTAACTCAAAGTAGAACTATCATTCCATGGGGGAAGCAACATTTAAAGAATCAAACAAGCAAACAGACTATGGTTTACAGAATAGAGTAGCTTCAATTCAATTAATACCCCATACACAGATCTTCATAAAACAAGCCACAGAGACTAATTCTATGCAAGCTACATATATCGAATACACAAAGAAGTTTTCCATTCTGAAGATACACTCTGAATGTGAGATATCCTGGAGAATGAGCAGGTTGGTCCAGTTAGTGAAGATGGTTTTTAGCAGATTGAACAGTTACTGTTCTTTATAGAATATTTCTCACCTGTTTCCAAAACGGATTTGTGGAGAAATACCTAATGCTAAATATGAAATGAACAGCCATTATGCTAATTTTATTTTAGCCACATCTATGTACACTCAAATTGGCTTGTATTAAAAAGAATTTTACATTATGATTTTGATGTGGTCTTTTAAAAATAAACAGATATTGGACGATTTTAATAGGATGGGTTTTTCTAAACCAGTGTTGATGTGTAAATACAGTTGTGAAAGCTGATTCTAGAAGTTTAAAAGCTATAATCCTATTATATACATAAGATTTATTTGAAATCTCTAAGTCAACAATAAAGATAGGTCAAAACAGAACTATTTACCTTTCCATGAGGCTTTCTTGTATTAGGGAGTATTCTTTCATATATCTCTATATCTCTCAACTGCATGAATGGTTCCAAAGATTTAAATGATTCACATAACTCTAAAATGCAGCCTAATAATCTTTACAATCTCACCTTTCCTCTTGAGCAACTAGAAGTCTACTTGCACATCTCTGCTAGGCATTTCCTTTTGGTGTTTTCTAACAAATTTCAGAAGAGTTTCTTTTACAAAATTTATTTTATTTCTAAGGTACTGTGCTAATTTGAAACTGTTATGTACCCAAAAAATCCATTCCTGTGGGTGAAGAACTGTTGTGGATGGGACTTTTCGTTTAGGTTGTTTCAGCTGAGATGTGAACCACCCCATTCAAGATGGGTCTTAATCCTTTACTGGAGTTCTTTATGAGAGGATAAAAGACAGAAAAAGCCTGGAAAAGACACTCAGAGAAGTTTGGAGAGAATAAGCCCCCAGAGGAGCTGGAGGAAGAAGCCATTGAAGCCAGAAGCTGAAAGCAATGAAACCCCTGGGAAAAAGGACCAGCAGATCCTGGCAATGTGCCTTCCCATGTGACAGGTGTCACAGATGCCAGAAACCTTTCTTCAGAGAAGGTATCCTCCTGTTGATGCCTTAATTTGGACATTTTCATGGCCTTAGGATTGTAACTTGTGAGCTAATAAATCCCATTGTTAAAAATCAGTCCATTTCTGATATATTGCATTTTGGCAGCTTTAGCCAAACTGAAACATATACTTAAGCTGGGTCTATTTGTGATCAAAGTATGCTATTTTGCAGAAAATGCAAACAACTTTTCTCCAAAGTGTCTATATGTACATCCAAATGGCTGAAATGATCAAGTTTGAAAGACCAAATATTGAAGAGGATGCAGAACAACTGATGCTTTCATATATTGTTCATGGGAATGCAAATGAATACAATCACTGTGAAAGACCACTTGGCAGTTTTTACTAAAGCTAAACATTTACCTGCTTTATGGTGTAGCAATTATACTCCAAAGTTTATTCCAGAAAGAGGTAAGTATATACGTGTATAAAAGATGCATAAAGATTGTGTATAGCAGCCCTCTTCTTAATACTACAAATTGGAAATATACCAGATGACCATCTACAGTAGAATGAAAAACAAATACACTGGAATACTACACAACAATAAATAATAATGAGCTACAGGTATATACTCCAATATGGATGAGTGCCATTGATATTATGTTCATAAAATAATCTAGATACAAAAGTATATACTGTTTTTGGGCCTTCTACATGATGCCTGATGAATGCAGGTGGTTGAAGGATTCACTGATGGAGAAATATTGGCAAACGATGGTGTATATTTATGAACAAAGGTTATACTGCTACAAAAAGGAACAAAGTCATGAGGCATGCAACGATGTGAATGGAGATGTGGAACATTTGGTGAGACAAAATTAGCCAGAAACAAAAGAACAACAATGGTATGGTCACCCTTAAGAAAATGCTTATAAGAAAACAAGGGCTTAGATTGTAAGCTTTTCGAGCAGACACATTAAGTCCAGAGTAGTGATTAATACTTCTGGATTTTGAGAAGCTGTTTTATATATATAACCTGGATTCTAGAGATAAGAACAAAGCCTAACAGGTTGGGGTTAAAGTAATTCAGAACACAGGGGTAACAAAAACAGTCTCTATATTTTAGAACCAGACATACTCTTTGAGACCAGTGGAAGAAAGGTTTATCTGATTTGGAACTGAAATTTTCTGTAGTGCATAATCTAATTCAGCCTATCTGTATAGCTCATTTGAACAACTGAAACACAGAGTGCACAGAATGAGAAAGAGGTCGTTTAATCTTGTATAAATTATTGTAATGCCTGGAAACATCCTAGAGTATATTAACCACATAATCAAAAAGTATTGGCAGAGTCCCCCGAGGGAGTGGAGAAAGACTATGGAACTATTAAACCTTACCATAAGGGAATCCCCTGATACCTGTCAAACTTTAGGGACACCCAAATTAATAGACCATGCCCTCAATCATGAGGCTTACTCTTGTTAGGCTTATGTAGGTAGTATAGAAGCTTAGACTACCTAAAGACATGCCTAAGAGTTACTTCTGGAGGACCTCTGTTGTTACTCAGATGTGGCCTCGGTCTCTCTAAGTCCAATTATGCAAGTGAAATAATTGCACTCCCTGCTACGTGGGACATAACATCCAGGGGTGAAAGTCTCACTGGTGATGTGGGAGAGGACTCCCAGGGATGAATACAGACCTGGCACTGTGGGATCAACAATTACATCCTGACCAAAAGGGGAAAAGAAGTGTAATTAATAAAGTATCAGCGGCAGAGAGAGTTCAAACAGAGTGGAGAGGCTACTGTGGAAGTTGCTCTTAAGCAAGTTCAGGTAGACCTTGCTACCTATCTTAACCTACCAACCCCCAACCAGGACCATTCCAGCCAATTGTAAAGAACACCTAGGGCAATACATAAGATTCCACAGAGTTCCATGCACTAGAGTAACTTCCCAGAAACCTACAACCTCCAGATGGGTTCCTGGTTCAGATAAATCCTGAAACCTAGCCCAGCCTCTCCAGAAGATCAGTAGTTCCATCTCCCTATCCCATATTAGTGACAGACTTTTCCATTATCAAAAATTTAGAATTGCCACAGCCCAAACAACCCTAACAAGAGGTATGGAAAGATCAAAGGTGATGATGGAGTTATACATAGAAGATAAGATTTAACAAATGAATATGAGTGCTGAACCATTAAATTGATATCTCTTTTAGTCTCCAGTATATTAGAGCAGCTAGAAGTAGAAACCTAAAATTGTGAAACTGTAACCCATGTCAAAGTCTAAAATGTGTTCTACAACTAATTGTGGTGGTGTGCTTTGAAATTTAATTTTTTTTGTATAAATGTTATTTTTCACAAAAAAAAGAAGGAAAAAAGTCAATTGTGATGATAAAAAATATTTAAGCCCTCTAGCCTCCTATGTTCTGGAGCAGCTAGAAGGAAAAATATGAGAGGATCATATGGTAGCCCATGACAAACTCTGGGATCTATCCTGCAACTACTTTTTGAAGAGTGCTTTGAAAACGATTGTTTTTTTTTTATTTCTTTGCTTTGTATATATGTTATACCATACAATAAAAAAGTTAAAAATAAAAAAAGTATATAGTACGTGATTCAATATATGAATTCCAAGAATAGAAAAATTAACCTGTGATGATAGATGTCAAAATAGTGGCTACCTCTTGGGAGATGTGCACAGAGTAGGAAGGAGCATGAAGTAATCTTATGAGCTATGACAATGTGTATATCGATTTAGATGGTTGTTACACAGATGTATACATGAGTAAAAAGAAGTCATTGAATTTAAGTGAAATTATTTTCTGGGTTTAGTTGTTATGCTTTAATATAAAGATTAAGACAAAGGGTATTATTCACTGATATGTAAAATTTGTAGAGATGTGACATCATTGAAGATGACAATGTATACATAGGCACGGGTCATGCTGTTTCATTAAATCAAATTCCCTTATACATCTGGGAGGACAGAGGAAGTAAGGAAAAGAGGAAATAGTGCTATTTATAAATAATAATATCGCAAAGAACTATGCTAATATAATGGGTATTCTGAAGACTCTGGACATCTGGGTCTGCTTGGGGTATTCTGGGCTGTGATCTTACTTCTACAAGGACACTGGTGTATGCTCCTCTGCTCTAGGGGTATCTTTTTAAGAACTTTGAATGGTACTTCTCTCCAAAGTGTCAGGGAGGAAGCTGGAAGAAACACTTTGAAGGGCAGGAACATCAATCCTTAGGAGAGGAAAATATTCTAATTGAGTGTGACTGAATTAGAATTCTGGAACTAAGGACCAAGACCAGAAATCAAAAATTATCTTTTTTTTTTACATGGGCAGGCACCAGAAATCGAACAAGTTTCATTTTTATTACCTTTTAGAGGGGTCAAAAATTTACTGGATACTATAGCTCAGATGTATATAGGAAACATAATTTCCTAATTTTATTTCATTGGTATGGTCTTTTGCCCCACCTTTGGCCTGTTATTTTAAAACTTAGTCTGATCTGATGTTTTCAACTGCTCCTTTAGATAAGCTCAGTATTTGGGGATAATTGCACAATCTCTCTATTTTCACCCTCGCATACACAGTAACATCTGAGAGTGGTACAGTGAGAAAGAGTTCACATAATCCAACAGCTAAGTGAGAGCCCTATCAGAGAGGTGACCCACTGGTCCTTGTCTGGACCTGCCTGTAGAGGGCTGGTATGGTATCTGATAGGTTATGATTGACCAAGTAAATGCTATTGACAGTGGCTCTGATGACAACCTGGGACAATGAATTCATAAGTCATTTAATTGACTTCAATGGCTTCATGAGGACCCAGTGAGCCATCTTAGGACATATATAGGCTGGCTATATTCTGCTGAGTATCTGCCAACTCCCCCATTCTAGCTTATTAGTCAACCCCAGGTCCAAGCCATCAGGGAACCAAAGGAAGCTCAGCTGGACAGACAGATCTTCTTGCTGTTTGATCATTCTACTCTGCCAATTTACTATCCTGGCCAGCCCATATTGTACAGTAATGTTTTAAAAAGTTCCAAACTGGGAATGTGTCAAAAAGTTTCTATCCTTGAAGCCTCCTTCACTTTTCTAAGGTATCTCGCTCTGGACCAAGGTCTAGGAGGTATAAAATTTCACATGACCTACCACTTCTTCTTTCTTCTTGTTCCTTTTGTGTTCTAAAACCAAAAGCAGTGACCTTTTCTTTTTAACTTTCTATGTTATATCCTATTTCTGTTAAATAAAACAGTCTTTGTCTCCTCAATATTAAGGGTGAAAGGGGTATCTTCCCTATGCTGGCAATTGGCACAACTAAATAAATTTTTTTTTAATTTTTTTATTTTTTTTCCTTTTTTTTTTTTTAACAAAGCCCAAATTTTGAATGTATTATCTGGATGCAAAATCTTATTTTGAATTTCAGAAGCTGAATTTCAACTCTTCCTCATTTCATTTCTGCAACTTAGCCCCTATTTCCCATTTACTCCTACCCACCCTGCAGCCACTCCCACACCAGGTAGGTAAGGAGTTGACCAGGAGAAACGTTCTATATTCAGAAACATTTGCTTTTTTGTTTTACAACATATCAATCCCATTAAAGTCTAAGCCTAGGAATTCTCTTCTTAACAGGAACTTCTATATCAGGGCTGTTAAGAGCATGTGCTTTGAAGTCAGATAGCCCAGAGTTTCAATAATTTATTCTATAATTTATTGGCTCCTTTCAGACTTTCTAAAAGATTTGCTGCTACTAACTAAAAGGAAACAGGACTATAAGAGAAAGGGGGAAAGTTTCAAAGTTGTAATCAGCAACAGCAGCAGCATTACTTTCATTCTCCACCTGCTCATAGCTGCTATTAACTATAACTAAATTCCTATTATGTACCATTCATCCTTGATGGATAAACTGAAGCTCCAAGAGGTTATATAAGTTGCCAAAGTCATGCAGCTTGAAAATAGTGGAGCTAAGATTTTTCACCCAGGATAACCTGACTCCAAAACCTGCATTAACTCTGAAGCCCATTTCATAGATTGTAAAACTATGGGTCAGAAGATTTAAGTAACTTGCCGAGGGTAATACACCAGTAAATTAAAACTCAGCCTGTGCTCTACCACACTATATTGCCTCTCACTAAAGTGAAGCAATGTCCATGCCACCTTTACCCTATGCTGCCTCTCCTAAGCCCCCCAAAACGTGCTCTCTACGTGGGACAGCATCAAAGATTGTTAGAGCTGGTTGGGAATTCAACAGTTGAATTCTCATTTTACATATATGAGCACTGAAGCAGAGGTACATAGCAACAATGACATCTAAAACCCAGATCTCCTGATTCCATTATCTGCACTCTTTCCCCTTCTTTCCTACACCCAATGGATGTTTACTTATTCTGTCCTATTCCAGAACTAAAGAGAAGAGAAACGTGAGGGAAAGAGCAGGTGGTGGCAGTCAGAAGAGAGTGGGTGGGCCAATCTCTGCAACTCCTAAAAGAGAAGAAAGGGGCGCTGGCCAGGACCCAAGAAGAGTCCCTGGAGGCTTCTGTCGGCAGGAATCCCTGCATCTCCACATGCAGATCCGAGGGATGTGCCTGGCAGATTCAATCATACAGTGACTCAAATGTCACAGCATGACTATAGAGAAAGAATAATAGTGGAAGCATCCCAGCCAATTTTCAACAGAAGGGCTCAGGATAAGGAAGCTTATAAAAATTGCTGAAGAGAATGATAATGACAATAATAAAGAATAAATAGCTACCATTTATTGGGCACTTATGTGTCTGGCACTGTGCTACACACTTTACATATCAACCTGATGAAGTACAGTTATTATCCCCATTTCATAAGGAGGAAACTGAGGCGTGGTGGGGTTAAGGAAATTGCCCAAGGACACTCAGTTCATAAAGAATGGAACTTGGATGTCAACCCAGGTCTGCCTAACCTAAAGTCTATGAACCTGAACACATAATCACAATAGTGGCCATTACGTATCCAATGCAGTAGAAAGTACTTGGAGTACATCAGCTCCTTTCGTCTTTACAAAAACCCTGCCAAGTGTGTATTAGCCTCTCTTTGTTTTATAGATGAAGTCAAAAGCTCAGAGAGACTAATCATTCAAGGTCACAGAAGAGTAGCGACAGAGCCAAGATTCAAACTCCAATTGGTTTGATTCTGAAGCTCCCTGTGGAGGTGGGCATGACTGCAGCAAAATGTTGACGTACCGAGTTACTAGAGTAGAAATTTCTTGAGAAATATCCTATTAGAACTATTATTCATAATTGACTCCTAGTGAATCTGATAAGTTGCCTAGAAATCAGGCCTAAGAGCACTAAAACAGAAGTAGGGGTTTTGTTTCATTATTTTTCCTGTAAATGTTGAATCACCTCTCTCCACAATACTCACCATCCTATGCGATAACAGTACACATGTGTAATCATCAGCAGTCTTAGAATTAAGGTGTTCATCCCTTTCCCACAGGTTCTTTTTTGAAAAAAATAATATTTTTATTGTAAACCTTAACAAATATATAAACATTCTATACATGGTGTGCATATGGTTCACAATATCATCACATAGTTGTGTATTCATCACCATAATCTTTTTTTTTAACATTTGCATCTCTTCAGCAAAAGAAATTAAAAAGGAAAAAGAAAAAACTCATACATACTGTTGTAGATTGCTAGCTGCCGATATGCAATATACCAGAAACAGAATGGCTTTTAAAAAGGGGAATTTAATAAATTGCTAGTTTACAGTTCTAAGACTAAGAAAATGTCCCAATTACAACAAGTCTATAGAAATGTCCAATCAAAGGCATCCAGGGAAAGATACCTTGGTTCTAGAAGGCTGATGAAGTTCAGCGTTTCCCTCTCAAGTGAGAAAGCACATGGCGAACACAGGGCTTCTCTCTCAGGTGGAAGGGCACATGGCGAATACAACATCATCTGCTAGCTTTCTCTCCTGGCTTCCAGTTTCATGAAGCTCCCCAGGAGGTGTTTTCTTTCTTCATCTCTAAAGGTCGCTGGCTTGTGGACTCTCCGTACTGCAGCGTTCTCTACTCTCTCTGAATCTCTTTCATTCTCCAAAATGTATCCTCTTTTATAGGACTCTAGAAACTTATCAAGACCCACCCAAATGGGTGGAGACATGTTGTCACCTAATCCAGTTTAACAACCACTCTTGATTAAATCACATCTTCAAGGAGATTATCTGATTACAGTTTCAAACACACAGTATTGAATAGGGATTATTGTGCCTTTACGAAATGGGATTTTGATTAAAACATGGCTTTTATAGGAGACATATATTGTTTCAAACCAGCACACATACCATACTCCTAACCCCTCCTTCTCATTGACCAGTAGTATTTCAATCTACTCAATTTATTTTAGCCTTTGTTCCCCTTATTATTTATTTTTATCCATATTTTTTACTCATCTGTTCATACCATAGATAAGAAGAGCATCAGACACAAGGTTTTCACAATCACACAGTCACATTTTTGTAAAAGCTGTATCAATATACAATCATCTTCAAGAAACATGGCTACTGGAACACAGCTCTACAGTTTCAGGTACTTCCCTCTAGTCACTCTAATACACAGTAAACTGAACAGGGGATATCTATATAATGCATAAGAAAAACCTCCAGGATAACCTCTCAACTTTGTTCGAAACCTCTCAGCCACTGACACTTTGTCTTATTTCTCGCTTCCCCGTTTTGGTCAAGAAGGTTTTCCTCAATCTCTTGATCCCAAGTCCCAGCTCATTCCAGGATTTCTGTCCCATGTTGCCAGGGAGGTTTACACCCATGGGAATCATGTCAACATAGAAGGGGAGGGCAGTGAGTTTGCTTGCCGTGTTGGCTTAGAAAGAGAGGCTACATCTGACCTGTCCTCTCAGGGATGACTCTTAGGCCTAATTTTAAGTAGGCTTAGCCTAACCTTTGCAGGGATAAGTTTTATAGGGACAAACCCCAAGATCAAGGGCTTGGCTTATTGATTTAGTTGTCCCCACTGCTTGTGAGGATATCAGGAATTCTCCAAATGGGGATGGTGAATATCCCCCTTTCTTCCTATTCCCCCAAGAGGACTTTGCAAATACTTCTTTATTAACTGTTCAAATCACTCTGGGATTTATCAGGGCCTCACACTAATGTGGACAAACCAACAAAATCTCATGCCCTATTCAAAGTCCTGTGGATCTACGGTGTTCAATTAAACTGACCATACAAGTTAAATTAGGAAATGCACTAGTCAAAATATAAATTTTGCACCAAATAAACATTTGTCCCTTTAGTCTCACATCAAAGTTCAAGTTTTAAAATACGGATGGCCATCTATTTTCAATACCCTGCCATACTGATATTCCTTTGTTTTTCCTCATGTAAAAACATTTTTTAATTTGTACATTTAATCACCATCATTGTACACTCTAGGCATTCCTAAATTATACCATCTCAGTCTTTACCCTTGTTTTAGTTTGCTAGATCCTGGAATGCAACACACCAGAGATGGATTGACTTTTAATAAAAGGGAATTTATTTTGTTAGTTCTTCAGAGGAAAGTTGGCTAACTTTCAACTGACGCTCTTTCTTACATGGGAAAGCACAGGGTGATCTCTGCTGGCCTTCTCTCCTAGGCCTCTGGGTTCCAACAACTTTCCCCAGGTGATTTCTTTCTGCATCTCCAAAGGCCTGGGATGAGCTGTAAGTGCTGAAATGAGGTATGCTGAGCTGCTTGGGCTATGCTATGTTGTGGTCTCTCATTTAAGCACCAGCCAATTAAATCAAACATCATTCATTACAGAAGGTGTGCCTCTTAGCCGACCACAGATGTAATGAGTAACAGATGAGGTTCATGTACCATTGGCTCATGTCCACAGTAACAGAACTAGGTATCTTCACCTGGCCAAGTTAACAAGTGAATCTAACTACCACATGTCCACCACTTGTCAACTTGGCAACTACATGCATCACCTTAAACAATATTAAGGTGCAAAAATTCTCTTCTAGCTATGGACCTATGAATCTCAAAACAGTATCTGGTGCCAATATGCAAAGCACGGACAGTCACAGGATCCATAGGGAGAAACTGGAAGGAAAACATGCAGGGCAAACACCATGCGATTTCAAAGTCTGAAAGTCATTTATATTTCAGCTTTAGAAAGTGGCAGTCCCATCCTTTCCAAGGGCCTATGCAGTGGCCCGCCTCTTTACAACTCAACCTCGGGGGACACTGAGGAGACCACCTTTTTCTCGGCTCCACTATCTCCAGGCATCAGGGCCACACCTGGGCTCTCTGCCATTTCTGGGGCACACACTCAACCCCTCCATGTGGTGCCAGCCAGGCTCTCCCCAGTCCCCCAAGGAGCATGCTGTACCTTTTCCAAGGCCTGAGGCTGCACGACTCCTCCACTGCAACAAGATGGGAGACTCATCCTCGTCCTTCAGGGTAAACTCACCCTCTCCATGTATATGGGTGGGTCCACTCTCTTGGCCGAGGTTTCTTGGTTTCAGACCCAAGCTTCCATGGTTTTCACTCTGCAAACTCCAATTTATCCCCAGATGTAATGAGCAGCAGATGAGGTTCATGTACCATCGGCTCATGTCCACAGCAACAGAACTAGGTACCTTCACCTGGCCAAGTTGACAACTGAATCTAACTATCACAATCCTCTTTCTTTCCTTTTGGCTTCATATGTGCCCCTGGCCCTCCTGCCTCTATCATTCTTACATTCACCTTCATTCAGTGTACTTACATTATTGTGCTACAATCAGGTAATATTGTGCTATCCATTTCTGAATTTTTACAATCAGTCCTGTTGCACAATCTTTATCCTTTCGGCACCAATTACCCAGTATCTACCCTATTCCTATCTCCTGATATCCTGTGTTCTTAACTGAAATTCTCCAAGTTGTCTCATTAATGTTAGTTCATATCAGTGAGACCATAGAGCATTTGTCCTTTTGTTTCTGGCTAATTTCACTCAGCACAATGTCTTTAAGATCCATCCATGTTGTCACATGCTTCATAACTTCATTCAGCCTTACAGCTGTATAATATTCCATTGTGTGTATGTACCACAGATTGTTTAGCCTCATCTGCTGATGGAAATTTGGGCTGTTTCTATCTCTTGGCAATTGTAAATAGTGTTGCTATTAAACATAGGTGTGCAAATGTCCATTTGTGTCCCTGCCCTCATGTCCTCTGAATAGATACATAGCAATGGGATTGCTGGATCATATGGCATTTCTATATTTAGCTTCCTGAGGAACCACCAAACTGCTTTCCACAACCATTGTATCATTTACATTCCCACCAACAGTGGATAAGTGTGCCTCTTTCTCCACATCCTCTCCAGCACTTACCATTTTCTGTTTTTTGATAATAGCCATTCTGATGGGTGGGAAATGATATCTCATTGTCCCACAGGTTCTTGATCTAACCCATCATCATTTTTGGTAAGAGAAAAATATATAATAAGATATAAAAGATGAACATACAGCCAGAACCCAGGAAGCCTCTCTTTCTCTGAAAAGTTACAGAAATTCTTCATTAAAAAGCTCAAAGACTCCTATTAGTATTTATATCTTTTACGCATGAGCAATTAACCAAAAGAAAAAGGAAATAAATATGTCTTTTATAATTCTGAACAAATATTCCTCCTCATTCATAAATAGAAAAAGCCAATCTTAAAATACACTATAAAATCCATTTTAACCATCAGGTTGAAAAAGACCACTGTAACAGTGTATTGTCAAGGTTTGGGGGAGAAATTACTTCAATGTATTGATTAAATTTTATAACCCCTAAGAAGAGCAATTTGGTAATAGCTATTAAATTTAGAATTCATTTACATTTGACACAGTAATGCATGTCAAAAAATTTATCATACAGACTTACTTATATAGGTGCAAAATGATTTACAAAGCTATTGATGGCAGCATTGTTTTTTATAGCATTAAGTTGTGAAAAAATGTGAATGTTCATCAGTAGTGAGACCATTCATAAATGATGGCTACAGCCATACAATGGGCATCACCCAAAGAAGGAGTGAGAAACTCTTTTGTATAGAGGTGTAACAGATTCTGAGATCTATTGTTAAGTGAAATATGCAAGGTGGAGGACAATGAATGCTTGATACTACTGTACGTATAAAAAGTTAAGGGGGAGAATAAAAATATATGGACTCATACACGAGTAAAATATTTGAAAACATACCCAAGGAAGTGGCACCATTCATTGGTCCAGGGAAGGGAAGTGAGTTTCTGGGGAAGAAAGATACAGAGATAGGATGAAAACTAGTTTACACCTTTGTAACTTTTGCTCTTAGCCATGTGAATATATCTCCTATTCAAAAAAAATGTTTAACAAAATAAAAATAAGTGATTTTTTAAAAAACTGCTTTCTCCACAGTGGATGAGATATAGAACAGACCAAGGATAGGAAAAAATATATATTTTCTTTAATATATCTCAATTGTCAGATCTGTCACAAGCATGTATACTTTTGTGATAAAAAATGTCAATAAAAATTAAGAAGATAAAATTTCTTTCATAATTGCTAACAATTTTATGATCTTTATTTCTGAATATGCTGACTTTTGTGCTCCTAATTGTTCCAAAAAGTAGAACCAACTATATATTTTTTCCCCTAGGAATCAATTTCCCTTGCTTTTCATTTGGTAAAAGTTTGGTTTTTCCTTTGAACAACTTACTGTCCAGCTCATTTCCTGAGAAGGATAATGATGCCTGAATCCAAACTTGAGATATGTATTCAAAAGTTTCAATCCTCCAGTTTGCAGCTTTTCTCTGCACATGGCAGTGTTCTGAAATGTGCTCATCCCTAGCTATGCTCTGATCATCCTATTTAGAATGTGCATCATAAAAAATTTGAAACTTTCACTTTCATTAAAGAACATGGCCCTAGAAAAAATTTTGACCCTTTAAATGTTTCCAAATGTTAATTGAAGAGCACAGCAGCTGTACCAAGTCATAAGCAGTACATCTTCAAGACACTCCGTACTTTGAATAACATTTCCTATGAGCTCAGGAAAACATGAATAGAAAGGAACTAAATGGCTACTAAATCAACAAATAGCTCTTTTTTATATGATTATAATGTACATGAAGCATAAAAAGTTTCCCGTTAGAAACGAACCTGGTAGTTTGAAAACTATGAGTTAGTGGAAACATCACTAACCTAACTAAGCTACAAAGGAAAGGTATATACAGATAAAGAAACTTCAGCTTCTAGTAAGATAAGAATGTAAAAAGCAAAATCAAAATTAAGCAAAATCCTATTTTGTTAAATATGTGCTAAATATTATTTTAGCAAAACACTAGGGCATGGTGTATAGGACAGACAGGAAGCCAGTACAGAAAGGCTGTAAGAAAAGGCCCCTTAAGCAGGTTTTGCATCAAAAATGACTTGGAATTAGGAAAAGGAATAAAATGATAAAAGTACTTCACAGGGGCTGTGGCAAAACTTCACTTGTACTGGTTAGTGCAGATGGAAACTCAGTGATTCCCAAAACTGCTATTGCACCACTATCCAACTATCCAAATAGGTAGCATGAAATAATATAAAAATTTTTGAACTAAATATGTATTATGTCACTATCAACTCAAAGTGTGGTCCATAGGGCAGCTGCATCAGCATTACCTGAGAATATGTTAGAAATTCTGAATTCCAAGTCCCCCTCAAACTATTAAATTAGAATCTGCATTTTAATATGGTTCTCTAGGTTAAGGAGGGATATTATAAAGCAGAAGCTGAAATGAGCAGACATAAAGATCTACCTGGACACAGTGAATATATAAAATATAAGATAAATTGTGCAAGTAAAAGAAAAATAGATGAACAAAATAGTCATCATGAACACTTACCCATCTTCCCATTTGTTCACAAAACATTTAAATCAATCAGAAATCCTAATGATTTTAGCACATACCTCTCAAACTGATAGAGAGGTATTGGGTAATTGAAGCTGAAGGGATACAGACTGTACTAATTGTTTTTTGAATGCTTGGTAGAAATCATGTGTGAGGCCATCTGATCCTGGACTTTTCTTTTTGGGGGGCTTCTTGATGATTGTTCAATATCTTTACTTGCAACTGGTTTGTTGAGGTTGTCTATTTCTTCTCAAGTCAATGTTGTTCATGTTTGTCTAGGAAGTTGTCTATTTCATCTACATTGTCTAGTTTATTAGCATACAGTTGCTCATAGTACCCTCTCATTACCTTCTTTATTTTTGTAGGGTCAGTGGTTATGCCCCCTCTTCCATTTCTGACTTTATTTGCATCCCCCTCTCTGCTCTCTCTCTCTTTTTTTTTTTTGGTTAGCCTAGCTAAGGGTCCATTGATTTTATTGATTTTCTCAAAGATCCAACTTCTAGTTTTGTAGATTTTCTTGATTATTTTCATATTGTCAATTTCATTTATTTCTCCTCTGATTTTTGTAATTTCTTTCCTTTTGTTTGCTTTGGGGTTAGTTTGCTGTTCTTTCTCTAGTTCTTCCAAGTGAACATTTAATTCCTTAATTTTTGCTCTTTCTTCTGTTTTAATACAGGCATTTAAGGCAATAAATTTCCCTCCCAGCACTGCCTTTGCTGCATCCCACAAATTTTAATAGATTATATTTTCATTCTCCTTGAGATATTTAATGATTTCTCTTGTCATTTCTTCCATGACCCACTGGCTGTTTAAGAGTGTGTTATTTAGCCTACATATATGCATGTATCTTGCTGTTGTGGAGTGGAATGTTCTGTAAATGTCTGTTAAGTCTAGCTCATTTATCATATTATCCAGAATGTCTGTTTTCTTATTGATCCTCTGTTGAGATGTTCTACCCATTGATGAGAAAGGGGAATTAAAGTCCCCACATATTATGGTAGAGGTGTCTACGTCTGTCTTCACTGTTGTCAATGCTTGCCTCATGTATATTGGAAACCTTTGAATTGGCGCATAAATATTTAAGATTCTTGTCTTCTTATTGAATTGTTCCTTTTATTAATAATAATGTCCTTCTTTGTCTCTTTTAATTTGTTACATCTGAAGTTTGATTTGTCAGATAATAGTATAGCTACCACTGCTCTTTTATGGTTCTTATTTTCATGAAATATCTGTTCCCAACCTTTCACTTTCAATCTATTTTTTGTCCTTGGATCTAAAATGAGTCTCCTGTAGACAGCATGTAGATGGGTCCTATTTTTTTTAATCCATGCTGCCAGTCTCTGTCTTTTGGCTGGAGAGTTTAATCCACTAACATTTAATATTATTATTGTAAATGCAGTATTTGTTCTACCATTTTGTCTTTTTTATTTCATGTCATATTTTTTTTCTTTTTTTACTTTTACAGATAGTCTTCGTTTTTACACTCCTCTCTAGACCTCTCTCTTCTGCCTTTTCCTATCTGCCTGTAGTGTTCTCTTCAGTATTTCTTGTAAAGCCAATCTCTTAGTCACAAATTCTCTCAGTGACTGTTTTTCTGAAAATATTTTATTAATCTCCCCTTTGTTTTTGAATGACAGCTTTTCTGGGTATAGAATTCTTGGTTGGAAGTTTTTCTCTTTCAGAATCTTAAATATATTATACCACTGCCTTCTCACCTCCATGGTTTCTACTGAGAAATCCACACATAGTCTTATTGAGCATCTCTTGTAGGTCGTGGACTGCTATTCTCTTGCTGCTATCAAAATTATCTCTTTGTCTTTGACATTTGACAATCTGATCAGTAAGTGTCTAGGAGTATGTCTATTTTGTATCTTTTCTGTTTGGGGTACACTGCACTTCTTGGGTCTGTAACTTTATGTTTTTCGTAAGAGATAGGAAATTTTCAGTGATTATTTCCTCCATTAGTCTTTATCCTTCTTTTTTCCTTCTCTACTCCTTCTGGGACACCAATAACACAAGTATTTGTGCACTGCATGTTGTCATTCAATTCCCTGAGACTCTGCTCATATTTTTCCACTCATTTTCCCATATTTCTTTTGTGTATTAGACTTCAGATGTCCAGTCCTCTACTTCACGAAACATTTCCTCCGCCTCTTCAAATCTATTTTTGTAAGTTTCCATTTTTTTCATCTCTTTTATTGTGCCTTTCATTCCCATAAGATCTGCAATTTGTTTTTCAAACTTTTGAGATCTTATTTATGTTCACCCAGTGTTTTTCTTTAAATCCTCCCTCAACTCATTGATTTGATTTTTGATGAGACTTTGCATGTCAGAATTAGTTGTTTCAAGTCCTATATCTCATTTGAAGTATTGGTTTTTTCCTTTGACAGGGCCATAACTTTGATTTTCCTAGTACGACTCAAAATTTTCTTCTAGGCACTTGATTTCCTTAATCAGTTTATTCTGCAGGTTTTTTCCACTTTCTTACCTCAGGTTTTCTTGCTTTGTTCTCTGTCTCTGACATTCAGTTCAACTTACTCTAGACCTCTAGCATAGGTTCTGTATAACACATCAGAATTTTTGAGTTCTTGTTTTTCTGTTTCTTGCTCTGCCTATAGGAGCCTTTTATTTTGAGAAGGGTTTCCTCAGATATTATATACCCTAATCAGGTTTTCTCAGACCAGACAAGTCCAGATCTCAGGAGAAGAGAGTAGCCCCCATCAGTTTTCCCTGAGGGTGAGACCCAGCAAGTTGACAGATTTTTCTATGAAGCCTCTAGACTCTGTGCTTTTCCAATCCTGCCCAGATTGTGGAGCTTATATGCCCACAGCTACCTGCCAGTTTAAAGTGATGCAATGCCTTTAATTTCAGGACTTTCCCTGCCAGGGGCATGGTTGAGTCAGAGGTAAGGAGTGGGAAGGCCTTGAGTCCTTCTTTATTCCAGTCCCTGGGGATTCCTTAAAGGAGGGATTCCACTTGTGCTGTGTCCACATCCCTTCTCTTGGTGAAGATACACTCTTTAGGGTATTAACTCCTTTCACTTGACTAGTTACTTTGTTTCTCAGACATACTTTAGTTCTGCCCTTGCCTGAAGCACTGCTGGAGCCTGAGTGAGCTTGCAGTTCTATTTAATGAACTGTTTAAGAAGAAAAAAAAAAAGCAAAAAAGCCTTTTCTGCGCTAGACCTCTACACTTCAGGTTTGCCATTCAAGAACTTGAGTTGGTACATGGCTCTGTGTGCCTCCTTTTCTTGGGGTCCAGTCCTTTTCCAGTATTTTCTTCTGTCCAACTCAAAAAGCCTCTGGCTTTGTCTGTTTGTTTTTCTTTTCCATCTGCCCCACCCCTACCTGCCAAGACAAAAACTCTTAGTTCCTTTAGCACTTACTTCATGTTTATCTGTGCTGAGGGCCTGTTTTCAGTAGTCAGAACTTATTCATTAATTCCTCAATCCGAGCACGGTTGAGCTAAGCTGTTGCTACTAGTAAAGTCTGTTTCCTTTCCCCTTGGGGAACCAGTCAGCTATTTCCTGTGGAGGAGGGGTACCAGCCTCTGCAGCTGAGGGGATTTACAGTTCTGCATAAGATCTTAGCCATTCCACCTGATCCAGACTGGTGTATGCTATGTGTCCAGTCACTGATGTTCTCTCAGCAGTTGTTCTGTACCATTCCTGGCCATTTACTAGCTATTCTGTAGGAGAAATTAATCTCCATACCTAACTATGTCACCATCTTGCCCTGCCTTGATGGTGAAGTCTTTGCATCCAAATTTCTTCTTGGAACACTCAGTTCTTTCCTTTTAAGACCACCACTTGATTGAAGATACCCACCCATATTATTGAAGGGGATCTCCTTTAAGTCAGTTTATTGTAGATGTTAATCCCATCATTAAAATACTTCTACAGCAATATCTAGGCAAGTGTTTAACCAAACTGGATATCCTAATCCTGCTAAGCTTACACAAAATTAACCATCACACAGCTTATATATGTAGCAGAAAAGCTCAGACTACATATAGATATGCCTAAGAGTTACTTCCAGAGGACCTCTTTTGTTGCTCAAATGTGGCCTCTCTCTCTCTAAGACCAACTCTGCAAGTGAAAGCATTGTCCTCCCCCAATGTGGGATATGACATCCAGGTGTGAAAGTCTCCCTGGCAGTGTGGAAAATGACTACCGTGAATGAGTCTGGCCCTGGCACTGTGGGACCAACAATGCCATCCTGACAAAAAGGGGGAAAAGAAGTATAAGTAATAAGGTATCAGTGACTGAGAAAGTTCAACTAGAATCAAGAAGCTACTCTGTAGGTCACTCATATGCAAGCTTTGGTTAGACATTGCTACCTGTCATAGCCTGCCAACCCCCAACCAAAACCATTCCTGCCAATCCTAAAGAATACCTACGGCATTATATAAGATTCTACAAAGTTTCTTTACACTAGAGTAACTTTCCAGAACTTACAACCTCCAGTTGGGTCGCTGGACCAGACAAGTCCTTAAATGCAGAGGGGCCAGCCTCTCCAGAACTTCAACTAACTCCATCTTCAAATCCCATATTATTGACAGTCCCTTCCAATATGAAAAAGTAGAATGGGCATAGCCCAAATATCCCTAAAGAGTGTGAGAAAGATCAAAGGTGATAGTGGAGTTATGCAGAGAATGTAGGATTTAACAAATGAGTATGATTCCTGAGTCATTATATTGATATTTCTTTTAGTCTCCAGTATCTTAGAGCAGCTAGAAGCAAAAACCTAAACTTGTGGAGTTGTAATCCACACTTAACTCTGAAATCTTTTCTATGACTAATTGTTGTGATATGCTTTGAAATTTATTGCTTTTTGCATATATGCTATTTTTCACTAAAAAAAGAAGAAAAAAGTCAACTGTGATGATAAAAAAAATTGTTAAAAAAAAAAACCTTAACCATCATACCAGGTCAACCTAGGTAATAACTATAATCTATAGGTTTCAAATGAGGCAAAGCAAGGCAAGCAGACTTTGGCCAGTGACTACTGACCCCTTAAAATCCTACAAATCCCAGAAGTATGAACAGTAATGTATAAATCCAATAAGGAATCCCACAGGGGATGAATCATGAATTGTAATCTAAGTGATAAAACAAACCAGATCAGAAATTATTAGTTTAAGAATGAATGATTTTCTAACTCCTTACAACAACAGTGAAATAAAATATTTCAATATTATTTTATGTTAATGAAATATATTAACGAAATCCTGAACTTTGAAGAGACGGTATGTAGAGAAGACCTCTATGAGTCTCAAAGATATGCCAAGGTGTAACACACACCAAAGCAGGGTAATCCTTAAACTCCAATTCCCTTCCCCTTGTGGCAGCAACCCCATGAACAACTTGCAATGGTGCAGAATATTTGTTACAAATGATATCACATTTTTATAAGTGAACTTAGGGTTCACTGTCTGTGTAGTGTAGTTAGATGGATTTTTTAAAAATTTTATTCCATTACCATATATACAATCTAGTAATTTCTCCCTTTTATCACATTCAGATAAGTATTTCAGTGTTATAAATTGCATATAAAATGCTGTACATTTGAAGCCTCAATTTCCCATTCCCTATTCCCAACCTGTCCCCTGGTAACCTGTATTCCAGATTCTGACTCTATGACATGCTTATTCTAATTGTTTAATATCAGTGAGATCATACAGTATATGTCCTTTAGTGTCAGGCTTATTTCATTCAACATGTCCCATGAATCAAGACTGCATTCCTTTTTATAGCTGAATAATATTCCATTATATGTATATACCACATTTTATTTATCCATTCCTCAGTTGATGGGACACTTGGGTTGCTTCCATCTTTTGGCAATTGTGAATAACACCACTATGAACATCAGTGTTCAAATATCTGTTCAAGTGCCTGCTTTCAATTCTTTTGGGTATGGACCTAGTAGTGGGATTACTGGGTCATGTGGTAGTTTTATAATTAGCTTTCTGAAGAACCAGAAAACTGCTTTCACATCAGCTACACCATTTTAAATTGCTAACATCAATGAATGAGTGTTCCTATTTCTCTGCATCCTCTCCAATACTTGTTATTTTCCCTTTTGTAATAACAGTCATCCTACTTTATGTAAAAATGGTATCTCACCATGGTTTTGATTTGCATTTCCCTGAGGTTTAATGATGGAGAGCATCTTTTCATGCACTTCTTGGCCATTTGATTATCTTCTTTGGAGAGATGTCTGCTCATGTCTTTTGCCTATTTTGGGAGCTCTTTCTCTTTTTGTTGTTAAATTGAAGAATTTCTTTACATATTCTGGAAATTAAAACTTTATCAGATATGTGGTTTCCAGCAATTTTCCTCCAATTGTGTAGGCTCTGTTGTTTACCTTGCATGATGAAGTCCTTTGTGGAGTGAACAGTTCTATTTTTGACAAAGTACCATTTATCTGTTTTCTTCTTTTGTTGCTTCTGCTTTGGTTGTAAAGTCTAAAAACTACTGACTAACAGAAATTCTTGAAATTGCTTCACTACTTTTTCTTCAAGGACTTCTATTGTTCAGGTCTTATATTAAGGTCTTTGATTCATTTTGAATTGATTTTTGTATATGATGTGAGCAGGAATTCTCCATCTTTTTTTTCCTTTGCAAATGGAGATCCAGTTTTCCCACTGCCATTTCTTGAAGATACTATTCTTTCCTAATTGAGGGTTTTTTGCTACCTTGTCAAAAATCAGTTGGCCATAAATGTAAGCATTGATTTCTGAACTCTCAGTTATATCCCATTGGACTATATGTCTGTCCTTGTGCCAATACCATGTTATCTTCATTACTGTGACTTTGTGATAAGTTTTAAAATTGGGAACTATGAGTCCTCACAACTTCATTCTTCCTTTTCAAATGGCTTTAACTGTTTGGGCCCCTTACCCTTCCATATAAATTTGATGATTGCATTTCTGCAAAGAATGCTGTTGGAATTTTTATTTGGATTGCACTGAATCTATAGATTGCTTTGGGTGTTAGTGACATCTTAACAATATTTAGTGTTTCAATCCATGAAAACAGAATGTCCTTCAATTTATTTAGGTCTTCTTTGATTTTTTTAGTGTTTTGCAGTTTCTGTACAAGTCCTTTAATTCTTGGTTAGATTTATTCCTAGGTATTTGATTTGATTAGTTGCTATTGTGAATGGAGTACCTTCTTTATTTCTTCTTCCTATTGTTCATTATGTGTGTACAAAAACACTTCTGTGTGGATTTTTGTGGTTGATTTTATACCTTGTCACTTCGCTAAATTTCTCTATTAGCTCTACGAGCATTGTTGCAGATTATTCAGAAGTTTTACTTCTTCCTTTCTAATGTGAATGCCATTTATTTCTCTTTCTTGCCTAATTCCTCTGGCAAGAACTTCCAGTACAAAGTTGAATAACATTGCTGACAGTAGGCATCCTTGTCTTGTTTGTGATCTTAGAGGGAAAGTTTTCAGTCTTTCACCATTAAGTTGGATGTTAGCTGCAGGCTTTTCATATATGCCCTTTATCATGTTGAGGAAATTTCCTTCTATTCCTTGTGTTCGAGTATTTTTACTGAGAAAGATGCTGTATTTTGTTGAATGCCTTTTCTGCATCAATTGAAATATGATCTTTTTTTTTCCTTCATTCTTTTAACATGGGTTATTACATTAATTGATTTTCTTAAGTTGAACCAACTTAACGTCACTTACAAGGGATAAATTCCAAATGATCATGGTACATAATTCTTTTAATATGCTCTTGGAATTGGTTTCCTAGTACTTTGTTGAAGATTTTTATATCTATATTCATAAGAGATATCAGTCTACATTTTTCTTGTGGGTATCTTTATCTGGTATTGGTATGAGAGTAATGGTGTCCTCACAGAGTGAGTTATGGAGTCATCCCTCCTCTTCAATTTTTAGAAGAGTTTGGTCAGAATTGAAGTTAAGTCCTCTTGAAATGTTTTGAACAATTAGCTCATGAAGCCATCTGGTCCTGGGCTTTCTTTGTTGGGAGGTTTTTGATGACTGATTCAATCTTTTACTAGTAATTGGCTTGTTGAAATCTTCTATTTCTTCTTGAGTCAATGTAGGTAGCTTGTGTTTTTCTAAGAATTTGTTCATTTTTCTAGTTTATCTAATTTATTTGCATATACTTGTTCATAGTATCCTCTTTTTTTTTTTTCAGCAGAGTTGGCGGTAATGCCTCCTTGTTTATTTCTGATTTTTAGTCTTTATTCCCTCTCTCTTTTTGCTTCGTCATTCTAGCTATAAGTTGTCAATTTTATTGATATTTTCAAAGAACCAAATTTTGGTTTTGTTTATTCTCTCCACTGTTTTTTGTTTTCTATTTCATCTGTCTGCCCCCTAATCTTTGTTAGTTATTTCCTTCTTCTGGCTTTGGGTTTAGTTTGTTCTTCTTTTTTTTTTTCTAGTCTTTCCAGTTTTGTGTTAGGTCTCTGATTTGGTACCTTTCTTCTTTTTTTAATGTAAGCATTTAGAGCTATAAATTTCCCTCTCAGCACTGCCTTCCCTGTATATTGGAAATTTTAAGATGCTGTTTTTTCATTTTCATTCACCTCAAGATATTTCCTAATTTTGCTTCTGATTTCTACTTTAATCCATATTATTTATGAGTATGCTGCTTTAATTTCCATGTATTTATACATTTTCCATTTCTCCCTCATTTGTTGACTTCTAATTTCACTCCTTTTTGATCAGAGAATATACATCGTAAGATTTCAATATTTTTGCATTTATTAAGACTTGTTTTGTGACCCAATGTATGGTTTACCCTGGAGAATGACCCATATGCACTCAAGAAGAATGTATATTCTGTTTTGTTAGGTGCAGTGCTCTATATATGTCTGTTAGGTCTAGTTGGTTCAGTGTATTATTCAATTCCTGTACTTCCTTATTGATCTTCTGACTAGATGGTTTATTAATTATTGGCAGTGAAGTGTTAAAGTTTCTTATTACTAATAAAGAATGATTCATTTCTCCCTTCAAATCCATCAGTATTTGCTCATATATTTTTGGGCTTTACTCTTAGGTACATATATATTTGTAAGTGCTTATATATTTATAAGATGTATTTGATGAATACATCCTCCTGTTGAATCATCCCCTTTATCAGTATGTTATGACTACCTTGTAACTGTTTTTGACTTAAAGCCTATTTTATCTAATACTAGCATAGCCACCCCAGCATTGTTTTGGTTACTACTTGCATGGTATATTTTTTCCCATCCTTTCACTCTCAACCTATTTGTTTCTTTGAATTTGAGGTAAGTCTCTTGCAAACAGTATGTAGTTTGGTTGTGCTTTTGTATCCATTCTGCCAATCTCTGCTTTTTGACTGGAAAGTTTAATTCATTTACATTTAAAGTGACTACCTTAATAAAGATAATATGGGACTTTCTTCTGTCATTTTACTATTTAGCTTTGTAAATCTTATACCTTTTTTTCTCTCTCTTCCATTAATGCCTACTTTTATATTTATTTGATTTTTTTGTATGCTTCCATAATGAGCGCCTTCTAATTTCTATATATTTTCATCTACTATATTTGAGGTTATCATGGGGTTAAAATTTAATATCCTAAATATATAGCAAACACATTTAGTTTGATACCAAATTAACTTCAATAGCATGCACATATATATTTCCTATACCCATCTATACTCTCACCAATATTTTATACATCTTACCACTTATAACTTTTGTAGACTGTATGTCCAAAAACAGATTTATCAGTGCATTTATGTATTCGCACTTTAGCAACTGTAGAAAGCAAGAAGTACAGTTATATACCAATCAATACAAGACAATAATACCAGCATTTATAATTACCCATATGTTTACTTTTACCACAAGTCTTTATTTCTTTATGCTGCTCTGAAGCACTATCTGGTGTCCTTTCCTTTTAGTCTGAAGAATCTCCTTTAGCATTGCTTGTAAGGTAGGTCTAGTAGTGACGAATGCCCTCAACTATTATCTGAGAGTATCTTAATCTCTTCCTTATTGTTAGAAGAGTCTCACCAGATAAAAAATTCCTGGCTGGCAGTTGTTTAATATCATCAGCACTTTAATTATTTCAACCCACAGCCCTCTTGTCTCCATGGTTTTGATGAGAAATCTGCACTCAGTCTAATTGGTACTCCCCTGTACTGAATATGTTGCTTTTCTCTTGCAGCTTTCAGAACTTTACCCATGCCCTTTGCATTTGATACTGTAATAAATATGTGATGGGATATATTTTTCAGCATATTTATCCTGTTAGGTGTTCTCTGAGATTCTTGGATGTGCATAATCATGTTTTATTTCCTAAAGTTGGGGAAGTTCTCAATTATTATTTTTAAAATATTCCTTTGTCTCTTTATTTGTTTCTTCTCCTTCCTGAACTCCCATAATGTATATATTGGTGTTCTTGATGGTGTCTCATAGCTGTCATGGGCTACTTTAACTTTTCATATTTCTAAAAAGAAAAAAATTCTTTTTGCTCCTCTGCCTGACTCATTTCAATTCTTTTGTCCTCAAGTTCACTGATTCTTTCTTCTGCCAGCTCCAATTTGCCCTTGAAACCCTCCTGGGCATTTTTTATTTCATTTATTGTGGTCTTCAACACCAGTAGTTCTATTTGGTTCCTTTTAAATTTTTTCTCTCTTACTGAGACTCTCATATTGTTGATTCATTTTGTTCCTGATATCCTTTAGCTCTTTCTCTGTACTTTCCCTCATCTCTTTGAGCATGTTTTAAGATTTTTTTTAAGGCTTTGTTTGTTATTTCCACATTCTTGCCTTCTTTGGTGGTGGTTTCTGTATTTTTTTATGCTCTTCCTTTGGATGGGCCATCATTTCTTGTTTCTCTGCTTGACTTATACTTTTGTTGCACACTGTACATTCCCCCATTATTTATTATTAATCCATGATTTACTCACCTGTCCATAAGGTAGATAAAAGAAGCATCAGACACAAGGTTTTCACAATCACACAGTCACACTGTGAAAGCTATATCATTATACAATCATCTACAAGAAATATGGCTACTGGAACATGCCTCTATGTTTCCAGGTAGTTCCCTCCAGCCTCTCTGTTATGAGTTAACTAAAAAGGTGATAACTATTTAATGCGTAAGAATAACCTCCAGGATAACCTCTCAACTCTGTTTGGAATCTCTCAGCCATTGACACTTTATTTTGTCTCATTTCTCTCTTCCCCCTTTCAGTCAAGAAAGTTTTCTCAATCCCTTGGTGCTGAGTCCCAGCTCATTCTAGGATTTCTGTCCCACATTGCCAGGAAGGTCCACACCCCTGGGAGTCATGTGCAGGGGAGGGCAGTGCATTTGCTTGTCACACACTGTACATGTTAATATTTTAAACTGTCAACTCTGGGATTTATTCCTTGAGATGTATGTTTCTTATGGTTTTTTTAAACCAGCTTTTGTTAAGACAGAGGTTTTCTTGAGCTTTAACTTATCTATCAGGATTGTCTATCCAAGGCAAAAACAGTGTGTAGGGTATTTCCTGTCTTTCTGTGCCTCTGACTTGTTCTGGGCTTCTGGTAGTTAGTTGTTTTGGAGTTCCCCTGTTTACAGGAGTTTGGTTGTCCTCTCTGTTTCATTGGAGGCAGACCTCTCTCTCCTTGGTGCTTGAAGCCAGCAGACCTTTATCCCAGGTTCTCAACTGCTATAGTTTTTTAATACTCCTTTCATTGTCTCAAGCTGCTTTTGCCTGAAGGAAAAATTCTGGGATGAGGGCACTTCAGAGTCAGGACTTTCCCAGCCAAAACAGGGTCAGGGACCCACAAAGGGGTGCAGACAGCTCCAAAGTGCTCACAGGAGAAGTTCAGGGAAGACACCAAAAGCTTCTCCATTGGCTCCCCAATGTTGAGCTTTCCTGGCCTGCACAGCAAATGCAGCACTTCAGCTTACTGTTCCCTGTAACCCTGAGGAAGCACTGTATCTTTAAATCTCCAATGCCTGTGGCTCTGTCTGGGGAGGGTTGAAACAATGGCTGCCACAGCCTTTGTCCAGAATTGGTTGAAACAAAGCTTCCCTCAGAGCAGTTCCCTAGAGATCAGAATTCACTAATCAAAAACTATGATCAGGGGTCAGCTGTGCCTACCCCTTTTATTGGGCAAGAGGATTGTTATGTTCCTTTCTGTCACCAATGAGATAACCACAGACAGGACCCCACAGCAGCCTGGCATGAGAATGGGGGATTGGCACAGGTAGCCACCCCATGGAGTGAGCAATTTACTGCCCTTTACTGTAGAGTAAAGAGGAGTGATGAAGGAGAAGTGAGCAGAGTCAACTTGTACACATGACCGAATGACAGGGCACCCATGGCCTGTTTGCTAGGTTAGGGTTCTGGAGTGAAGGGTAAGTTCTTAGACTAGATTACATCACAGTCAGCTGAACTGAATTCCCTTGACCCAAATAGGGCACAGAGCCCTTCTACTCTTCCCTGGATGCTGAACAGTATTTTTCTGGCCTCCAAAATTGTTATTTCAGACAATTATTTCCTATTTAACAGTTGTTTCATAGAAGGACTGAGTCCTGGAGCACCCTACTCCATTAATCTTTTCTGAAAATCCCAGCCAGCCTTTTTTTTCTGATCCTAAAGTTCACTACCACCCCGTTCTGCCAATATATTTTTTCACTCAATACAGCAAATAGAAAATAGTAGTGGTCTAATGCTTATAGAGGAGTTTGTTTTGTCAGTCAAGCTGCTTTAATAATAACAAAATGAGCTCTCCACATCTCAGTGTGGAAAAACTAGTCTTAGCCCAGATTTGTAGTATTTACTTAATGACTAGGTGGGCTGAAGCCTACTTATTCAACAATAAATATTTCATAGGTTGTCATTATAACTATAAAAGAGTCCTTACCCACCTAGAAGTTATGTCCTCTTGTAACTCCATGGGAATTCAGTCATGAGGAAACTAAAATAAATATCTCATTGAAGGTATTAAATGTGGGCCACAAATATGGGGGAGGGGGGCAAAATATAACTTTCTTTATTATTCCATAATAATATAATTTCTAGTTTGGGTTTCCAGTTCTCCAAAGTCAACTTGGGGATGTGTTTAAATTTCGGTGTCTGATACTGTAGTGCGAAAACCAGGAACGAGACCTCAGGCCTCCAGGAACGTTCCGTGAAGTTAGAACAGGCTGAGACTAAGGATCCATAGTTTTAGGAAGCAGGTTTTATTAGCTCCTGCGCACAAGGGCCCAGCTGAGTCACCTCAAAAGTCTGAGCCCCAAACAAAAGGCAACTTTAGTTTTTATAGACTGTATAATATGTTAAACACAAGGTGAACAATTGGCTGATTTAAGTTGAGAATGGCCCAGAGCTGAACCATTGAGGGGCTCCCACCCCAGGAATGTCTTCTTTTGCCTATGTGCATTTTTACTAGTTCCTGAAGGCTAGGGGAGGGGGTTTCTATACCAGGAAATGTGCCTTATCTCGCTTGCCTGCAAGGAGAGGGGGTTTGGGGATTTTCCACAGAGAGCACAGCTGAACTAGAAAGAGGGGAAGGCCTGCCTGCTACAATACAAGTATTAGACATTAAAAAGGGGCACTGATCCTCAACCTTGCCATTCTTCACCTTCCAAGATATCCATCAACACATCAGGTTGATAGGACACACTGGTATTAGTGTAATCTCATTATAGCCGACAAGACACCTTCAAGTTTCACTTGTACTCACTGCTACTCTGATGCCAATTCAGAGGGCATGGACTCATTCTACAGGCTCTGTGCCCTACTTGGGTCAAGGGAATTCAGTTCAGCTGACTGTGATGTAATCTAATCTAAGGATTTGCCCTTCACTCCAGAACCCTAACCTAGCAAACAGTCCATGGGGCCCCTGCCTTTGGGTCACATGCACAAGTTGACTCTGCTCACTTCTCCTTCATCACTCCTCTTAACCCCTCTCCCCATCATCCTAAGAAAAATGTTTTCTGCTTCCTAGTCAAGGAGACCTGCTCCCCCTCAAGCTGCCAACACTTTATCTATGCCTGTATAGATTAAATCGTTTCCACAAAAAGATATGTTCAAGTCCTACTGCCTTCTCCTATGAATGTGATCCTACCTGGAAATAGGATCTTTGAAGATGTACTTAAGATGAAGCAAAACTGGATTAGGGTATGTTTTGGTTTGTTAAAGCTGCTGAAATGCAATATATCAGGAACAGAATGGCTTTTAAAAAGGGAATTTATTAAACTGCGAGTTTACTGTTCTAAGGCCATGAAAATGTCCAAATTAAGGCACTAACAAAAGGTTACCTTCATTGAAGAAAGGCTGATGCCCTCTGGAGCACCTCTGTCAGCAGGGAAAGCACCTGGCTGGTAATTGCTGGTTCCTTGCTCCTAGGCTCCATTGCTTTCAGCCTATTTCCTGAAAGGATTTCTCACTTGGCTTCTACAGGACTGAGTTTAGTCTCTTTGCTTCCCTTGGTTCTCTCCAGGTTCTGGCTTGCTTACCATCTCATGGAAAAGCACATGGCAGTGTGTTCTAGGCCTGCATCTAGAAAGGTTACTGGCTTTATCACCTCTGAAGCTTTTTCCAAAATGGTTCCCTCTTAAGGACTCTAGTAAGCAATGCCACCTGAATGGGTGGAGACAGGTCTCCATGGAAACCACCTAATCAAAAGGTCCCACCCACAATTATGTGAGTCAGTCTCCATGGAAACAACTTAATAAAAAAGATCCCCCTCAGCAATATTGAGTCAGGATTAAAGAACAGGACTTTTCTGGGGAACATTATAGTTTCAAACTGGCACAGGGCAGGCCCTAATCTGTCCTAAGTGCTTTCTAAAGCAGACAGAAAAAGAAGAAGGCGTGTAACAGAGACAAAGATGGAGTTATGCTGCCAAAAAAGTCAAGGAATGCCAAGATTTGCCAGCAAACCACCAGAAGCAAAAAAGAATGGAATAGATTCTTCCTTACAGATTTCAGTTGAAGCACAACCCTGCTAACATCTTGATTTTGGACTTCTGGCATCCAGAACTAAGAGATAATAAATTTCTGTTGCTTAAAATCACCCAATTCTTGGTATTATGTTACAGCAGCCCTCAGAAACTAAGATAATGCCCAATACCCAGAGTCACCTCTGCTCCACTGAGGTGCAGGTGCCAAGGAAGTTTTTTTTTGCTCTGCTTTCTATCCTGTCACAATCTTCCCCTTGAGAAAATAAGCACAAAGGAGGATCTTACTTGAAAAGTGTAGGGGAGAGAATTAGTGAGAAAAAAAGGAGAAAGGGAAAAGGTGAACTTGCAAAAAAAGGTACAAGTTTCCCTCTCAAAAATTTTATTCCACATTATTACCATTTCTCCCAGGATAGCTCACTGTTCCACATCTACAAGAGCAATATGCTTAAATAGCTCTTACTAGATAAATGTGGTCAACAGAAGGAGCAGGCATGCCACAGAATGCTGAATCTAATCAGTGGCAGAAAATGGAAAAGGATTAAGTAGGGGATTCTTTGCATTCCAAGGCAGATCACTGGCAGATTTTTATACTCTAAAGTATATACTTGCTTAGCACTAGATTCAGTTGTCAATATTCAAAATGGATTTCTGCTTTTCAAACTCTGATGATAAAGTAATTACACAGAAACTTCCACTCTACCATCAGGGGACAGGAATATGAAGAAGTCTAGTATTTGTATTAAGCGTACAGTTTGTACTGTACATACAAATATGTACAAACTTAAGATAGAATGCATTGGTTAGGACTCATAAGGTGCAATGAGAAGAGCTCCATCACAACCTGACTTAAAACCTAAGAGACTTTCTTTCTCATGTGACTGAAATGTTCATAGACAAGGCAGGTTTCAAGGGTGTTTGATCCTGAAATCATAATGTCAACATAGTTGAGGCCTTAATTTCTTTGAGGTCTCTTGCTTGTGTCCTCCTTCTGTGTTAGCTTCATCCCAAAACTGCTGGCAAGACTATGTCAATTCACTAAACTAATATTTATTGAGTTTCTCTAATGTGCCAGTCACTTTCTACATTCTGGGGTTTCAGAATTTAACTAGATAGATAAAGCATATACTCTGATAGGAGATGTATAGTACATATACAAAAACCAAACAGATAGGGGTGCAAGGGTAGTTTAGTGGTAGAATTCTTATCTGCCATGTAGAAGACCCAGGTTCAATTCCTGGTCTATGCACTTCCCTAAACAAACAAGAAAACAAACAAAGAAAAATTCAAGAAATGGTGCTGCAATAACAGGATTCTCACATGGAAAAAGAATGAAATGTGATCCTGACCATGTAGCATACAAAAAAAAAAATCATCAAACAGACATAAAATATGGTGTCAGGCTGATGAGCGATCTAAAAAAAATAAAACAGAGTGAAAGGGATGCTACTTTAGCCAAGGTGACCAAGGAAGTCCTCTCCAGGTAAAAAGTTCATCTGAGCCCTAATTAGTGTGAAGAAGATGGCCTAGGTCTCTAGAAGAGGAGTTTGCGTGGCAGACTTGAGGAATAATTGAGGCCAGTGTAGATGCAGTGCTTTAAGGAAAGGGATATCGTAATTTGTTTAAAGAGTACAAACCTATGCCAATTAGCTCATAGCATTCCCCTGGTAACTGGTAATTGGTCTGGGGTAACCTTGTTATCAAGGGGAAACATTCTATTTCATGGCTGTACAAACGGTCTCTGTGTGTGTCTGTGTATATGAGTGTATGTGTATGTGTGTTTCACTGGACATGAACAAAGAAACATGCTCTCCTACTACTACCATTAGCTACCTTGTGACTCAAGGAAGAGTCACAGCCAGAGATAAGTGACACATGCAGAATGATACAGAAATAGAACTGGAGTGCTGATAATAGCATACCTTCAGCATATACTTCCTCAGGACATTGGTTATATATGCTAACAAATTTCCTTATCTTTAAGTGGTTTGAACTAGGCTTTATTTTATTACCTTCAGAGAATCATAGAAGCAAGGTGGTTTACTCTAACTGGCTCAGCCTAATCATGGACACCTTCTGGAACTAGGACTGAGGTCAATCTCACCCAAATTCCATGGCTAAACAAAGGAAAAAGAGGGAATGTCCCACACAATGTCTATCATATGTAATATGCCTCCACACATCAATGACAAGGGCAGGTAATCTCATCCTCATAAAATAAATCTTCAGAATCAAGAAAGAAACACCTCTACTCCCAAGTAAAATACAGTAAAATTAAATTTCCTGATTAACCCCAGTAAGTCATCATGGAAATCTTTTTGAAAGAGAAAAAAACAGGTCCTGAAACACAAAAGTGCTACTGAGTGGTATCTGTTTTAAGTTCACATCCAGCAGTATTTGATCCCCAGAGGAGATTTCAGAATATTTTTCATATTTGTACCATATTCACTTACAAATACATGGGTATAGCAAATGGGTAAGTAAGGCCACAGCTACATCTCTGTGATGCTAGGAAACACTTTCTCTTAATGCCAGAGCACCTATATTTGGTGAATGTTACCACTATTATGGTTATCATGAAACCCCTTTTCTTTCCTCTTAACCCTGATGAGTTGAGTCTTTGCAACCTAAGAGATTCTTACAGATACTCTGAAGATGATAGGTTCAGTGAATTTCCATGGGTTTACACACTGGGGAGGAAGCTGCTCCAATGTGGTACTCTAGGGCTATGGTAAAGAACAATTCATCCTAGCCTCAGTAGAAAACATGTGCCTACATTCATTGGTTCTGTCCAAAACCAATACGGGGATTCTGTCAATTGCTGGACATTCCACTCTAATTATGCATGTTAGGACTGGAGAAACAACCACAGGATAGGTTTGCAGACCCACTGGATCTACTGAATCAGACCTGAGATAAAACTCCGTGGGTCACCTACTCTGACTGGTGGATCACAGTGATATTATGGGTCTCCTTTAAGTAGTGTCAGTTCAGAGCCAGTGTCCAATAATCCCCAAAAAGTCTGCACAGACACTCTGGTAAAAGGCCTTAGGTCTCTTTGGGGAAGGCTGGGAGATGATTAACAGTATACATTTTGGGCAGCATAGTGGAGTCCTTTCTCAAGGGGATATGACCTCTATCTCAGTCATGGGATTCTGGGTTTGTACACTAGTTCAAATAGGGGAATACTTGAGGAGTAGTGACTCTGTTTTGGTGATTCAAGTTAGACTTCTGTTCACTTGACTGAGAGCTCATCTGCTTATACAGATTCCTTTCCCTAGATTAACATGGATCCTTGATTAGAAATTTGTATTGTTAACAAGAGGGCAGCAGATTTAGAATCCAGAAAGAGCAAATAAAAATATTCAGTATATTAAAAAAATATATATCCAGTATATTGAAGAAATAAAACAGGTCCTTCTCAAGTATCCCCAGTAGTTTCATTTTCCTAACAAAGAGACAGACTCCCATCCTCAATAAATCTGGATTCTCTTCTTTTGGGGACCCAGTCTGCAGTTTTGTAATTTATTTGATTTTGACATAAAATCCTGTAAACAACCTAAAGTGGTTATCATTCCTCCTTTGACATATGAGAACTCTGAAAGAGAGCAGTTAATTGACTCACCCATGATCCCACTTAATAAGAGAAGCCATATTATAATTTAGCTCTGCTGAAGCCTATTCCATTGCTCTATCCAATAAGTCACATTATCCCAACTCAAACCAACTCTCTTAAATAGAACTACTGTACTGCCATTGTTGCTTTGTATTTAATTAATGAGAATTAAGGGAAAATAACATGAAATCATGATTTTTAAGACTGATTAAAGCTTGCCTTTTCTCTGAAATATTCCTGATTCTTTAATAAAATGCTAAAATACGCAAATGTGCCATCCTTGATACATGAAAAAATATTCCTGAAGAATTTTATAGGGATAGGTGTTTTAAGTTACATTTTTATTACTATTATTGAACTTGCCTTATTTTAGCCATTCAATTCCACCTTGCTCTTCAACAACTGCAAAGCAGGGGTTAGGAGCAGAGTTTAAGGTGGAAACCTACAATAGTCTCATTAACAAAATGGCTTAATGGATTGATTGACCAGTCACCAATGCAGTACTGAAATTTCTAGGCAGAGATGAGTTACAATATGAAGGGAAAAATAATATTTATTTAAGTTTAGAGGGTAAAGAAAAAGGAAGAAAATGCCACTCTTATTGACATTTGTTCAGAACCTTGAAGCAATTATGACTTGACCACTGGAATGATGGCTGCATAGATTACCAAAAAAAGAGAGAAAGGCAACTGATAGAGGTCAGAATCTTGGTCTTGGATTTAAACTGTATCTCAACACTGTCACTTTATGCTGGGTGGAGGATGTTGGTTAGAAATGACTAGTGGGTTAAAGATTAATTTCAATTCCAAAAATTTTCAACAGAATTAACAAACTATCCAATTTTAGCCACAATTTTCTAAGACAGTTTCCTTCTGTGGCAACACATTTAAAGATCCATAAAGCAGCCATTTTTGGATTTATTTCACATTCCTCTAGCAGATCCCACAGTGTTCAAAGGAATGGGAGCCAGAATTGGCACAGTGGTTTCCGGTATTTTCCTTGTATCTAAGGAGAAACAAGTTGTAAAGGACTAATCAAATGCTGTCCTCTCGAGAACAGGAGACAAGATGCAGGGAAGGAAGGCACTTCCTGCCAGTCTTCACTCCTCTGTGCCATACCTCATGCACCTGCATTGACCCTAAACCCCAGAGGCTGGAATCAACATGGAGAGAATCCAATTAATATTTGTGAGCAGACAAACGAAAATCCTCATAAAATATAAAAGCAACCTGGATTCATGCATTTTAGTGGGGAAAAATCATTAGGATAATTGACTAATACATGACAAGCTGCAGCTGGTTTGCCTCCTGCTGGATTCTGGGTTTGCCTCGTGCAGAGAAAACCCCAAGATCTTGTTCAAATATGTCACTCATCCCTCTCGTGACAGTTTTCACTAAATAGATGGGGTAGAGAGGCTCTGAATGGTGCTTTTATTTTTGCCCTGAAGTCATTCCACATTTGCAAAATTGAGTTACTTTCAAATGAGTGGAATTTAACTTTTTACTAAAAGTCATAGAAAACTATAGCCTTGAAAGAATGTAACCTCCCTGGAATTAGTCTAATGAACTATAGAGTTGCCTTTAACTGTGTCCTCACTTGTTTAGATGCATTGTGAACTCCTGGAAACAAAAAGGCTGGATGGAAAGCACGTCCAGCACTCAGAGTATCCCTGTCACCACCAATGAAAGCCAAGAGAAGTGAAGACCTGTTGGTGGATGCAAAGCTATTCTAGCTTTGAGAGACACAGAGTTAACTAAGTAAATGAAGATGATGAAGAAAAGGGAAGAAAGAAGAGTAACATGAGGTAGTTAGGGGCCCTCTGTGAATTCACCTAAAATACTGAAGATTACCTATGCCTCATTGCACATACAATTTTTAATTAAATGCATTTATAGAAGAAGACTAAAAAAAAAAAAAATCCCCAAATGCATGACTATTAGCAGAGGCTGAAGTGTGGAAATAAGACCTAAGGGTTTTAACGCAGTGCGATGAATTAGAAGAGCTGACCTCTTGTAGTATCCCATGGCAGCTTCTCTAACAAACTTCATGAAAGAACTTTTTAAAACTTTCCAATACAAATGCAAATCAAGACTACAATGAGATCTCACCTCACACCTATAAGAATGGCTGCTATTAAACAAACAGAACACTAAAAATGTTGGAGAGGATGTAGAGAAATTGAAATATTTATTCACTGCTGGCAGGAATGCATAATGGTACAGCTGCTATGGAAGACAGTTTGGTGGTTCCTTAGAAAACAAAATTTTGAGTTGCCCTACAACCTGGCAATTCCATGACTTGGTAGATACTCAGAAGAGCTGAAAGCAGTAACACAAACAGACATTTGCACACTGATGTTCATAGCAGCATTATTCACAATTGCCAAAAGATGGAAACAATCCAAGTGCCTGTCAACAGACAAGTGGATAGACAAAATGTGATATATACATACAACGGAATACTATGCAGCAGTAAGACAAAATGAGGTCCTGAAGCATATAACAACAAGAATGAACCTTGAGGATACAAGGCTGAACAAAATAAGCCAAACACAAAAAGACAGATACTATATGATTTCGCTATTATGACCTTTGTAAAGGTAAACTAAGAGGTTTATAATATAGAATATAGGGCACCTAGAGATACACAGAAGCTAGAAAAGGGTGAATGAACAGCTAACACAGTTGAACTTAAATGTAAGGGAATGGATAGAAGTGAAGGCAGTTCATTAGTGGGCTTATAAGTAATATTGCCATATTGAAGGTAAACATGATTGAAAGGGATTGTATAGAGCCATGTATCCCACCATTTAACACAACAAATATGAATAAGTTCTTACATAAAGTACTTCAAAGTATGAATGTATAAAACCGTCAATAAGAGAGTGTTCTAGTTTGCAAACTACCAGAATGCAGTATACCGGAATCGGAACAGCTTTTAAAAAGGGTAATTTATTAAGTTGTAAGTTTGCATGTTCTAAGACTGTGAAAATGTCCAAATGAAGGCACCAACAAGAGTTACCTTCACTCAAGAAAAGCCAATGACATTCAGGGTTTCTCTCTCAACTGGAAAGCCATGTGGCTAACATGGCAACATTTGCTAGCTTTCTCTCCAGGCTTCTTGTTTCATGAAGCTCCCCTGGGGTGTTTTCCTTCTTCATCCCAAAGGTCTCTGACTATGTGGGCTCTCATGGCTCTAAAGCTTTTTCCAAATGGTTCCTTCTTGAAGGACTCCAGTAAGCAACCCCATCTTGAATGGGTGACGACACAACTCCATGGAAACAATCTAATCAAAAGTTATCACCCACAATTGGGTAGATCACATCTCCATGGGAACAACCACAAAGCTCTCACCAAGCAATACTGAATGAGGATTAAAGGACATGGCTTTTCTGGGGTCCACAAATTCAAACTGGCACAGAGGGGTATAGGGAAAAACTACTATTGTATGCTGTGCTGCTCTAAAACTTTACCCAGAAAAGACATGCTCTTTAATCCTCATTCAGTATTGATGGGTGGCATCTTTTTTATTGTGTCCATGGAGATGTAACCCATCCAATTGTGGATGGGACCTTTTCATTAGGTGGGATCCACGGAGATGTGTCTCAAAGTAGAGTTGTTTAAAGGGAATCATTTTGTAAAAGCTCAGCATCAATAAAGCCCACACAGCCAGAGACCTTTGGAGATGCAGAAGAAAAATGCCCCCAAGGAAGCCTTATGAAACGAGGAGAGAAAGCTAGCAGACATTGTTGCCCTGTGCCATCCCAGCTAAGAGAGAAACCATGAACTTCATTCACTCTTTCTTTGGAGTTAAGGTATCTTTTTTCTGGATGCCTTAGCTTGGACATTTTCACAGCTTTAGAACTGTCAACTTAATAAATTCCTTTTTTAAAAGCCATTCCATTTCTCATATATTGCATTCCAGCAGCTTACAACTAAAACACATGCTATAGTCTATATTAACAGGAAGAAAACAACAACGTCACAGCAATACCAGAGGTAAATAATTGGAAGGAAAGGATATGAATTAAGGGGAGGCATGGACTTTCTGTTTGGCTGGGGGTGTGTTTATTGGTAATTTTTCTCTTTGGGGCAATGAAAATTGTCTAATATGAGAGTGCTGATGATTGTACAACTAAGGAAAGATAATGCAAGACATGGATTTTTGACTTTGGAAGTTATATAAGATGTCCAATAGATAGAGGTGGTTAATGAATACATTGACTGAGAAGAAATATGGCAGACTGTGGTGTATACATATGATGCAATATTGTACAGCTACAAAAAGGAATGAAGTTTTGAGGAATGCAATGAGGCCAATGAAACTTGGGGACATTATGTGATGCAAAATAGACTAGAAACAAAAGAACAAATATTGTATAGTCTCTTTTAGAAAATAAAATTGGGGCCTAGGTTGTAAGTTCTTGTAGCAGTCACATTTAGTCCACACAGCTAATATTATTTCTAGATTTTGAGATACTATGCTTTAAATGTGTATCTCCCTGGAACTTTGGCTACCACTGTGACACCTAAGAATCAGAGTTGGAATTCTGCAGCTCTGAAAGTCAGTATTGCTACATAAACAACTGTTAAGGAAACCAAAGAGAACAGAGATAAGAATGAAGTCAGTCAGGGCCAGCATCCCCAAGAACATCAATTGGTTCCATCTCCCTATTCCATATTTTCAACTGTCCTTTCCAACATGAAATAGGGCAGAGACCAAATATCCCTAAAGATTGGGAGAAGGACCAAAGGAGAAGAAGTTATAACAGAGAAGATAGGATTTAACAATTACGTATGGCTGCTCAATCATTATACTGGTATTTCTTTTAGTCTCCAGTGTCTTGGAGCAGCTAGAAGGAAAAACGTTAATATTGTAGAACAGTGACCCATATCAAACTCTGAAATCTGTTCTATATGCTACAACATACTTTGAAATTTATTGCTTTTTTGTATGTATATTTCATAATAAAAAAATTTTTTTTAATTCCCAGTCCATCACAGACTAATACTTTTGTAAAATAAATTAAAAATAAATGATTAGGAAAGCAGTACTTAGATGCCGCAGCAATGCCAGATTTCTAAAAAAAAGTTTGGAATGCTTTCTCTTGGTTTCTCTACTTATCTCATCACAGACCAGTAACTATCAGTTTAAAGATGGGTTCTAGTCTGGGGATGACACTGAATAAAGCACTGATGTCCTCCGCAGGGACTGTGAACACACAGGATTACCCATACAAAGAATTCTTCAACTTTGTATATAAAGATGTCCGTGGAAGCAGAAATCTTGGACACTAGCCTCACCATCCCATCCCCCCACCCCACCCCCACTCCTGCCAATGAGTCATGAAAAAATTTTGAGCTGGTAATATCAGCAGAGGTGAAGATTTAAAGTTGGGAGAGGGGTACAGATAAGACAGGTAGGAATTTTATAATAGAAAGGATACCTGGAAAAATAGTGAAGTGGTGACCCAAAATAGAGCTAGGGGAAACAGGAAAGGTATAAATCATAAGCAGGTAAAGAGCAGAGTAAACATAACAGCAATTTCAGGGGCAGGGGGCAGATGACATTGAAGCGGACTAGGTGGCATTTTTGCCTAATACCCATCCCAGAGCCACAGGTCCAAACCACTTTAATTGAGAGCAGGGCAGTCCTGCCCAAGGCTCTGTAGAAATGAAGAAGCCTTGCCTGAAGGGCTCGGCTCAGCTCATCACATTTACCCAAGAATGTACCCATCATTGGCCTGCATCTATTTCCCTGATATTTGAAGTCACGTGTTGTCTCTTAATTTTTTACTTATGTGTTTTTGAAACTTCACAGCTTCTCTGTTTATTAAATCTTATTGGTGCTTCTTCCCAGAAGCTCCTCTTTAAAAACACATAAACAGTTCAATGTGAAAATTAGCTGTGGTTAAGTTATAATTCATTCTGGAAGAGCAGATTTTAAAAAGACAGAGGAAATTAAACTCAGAGTCAGGCTTGAGATGTACGTACCTCCCTTGGCTTTTGAATTAGATGTGTTTAATGGGAATGTGGATACTGAGGCTGCGGGCAGTGGATAAAATCCATTGGCCCTGCTGATACTAAACATTCCAGCTGCAGGGGGAATTCATTTTGGAATACATAAAGGGAATGAGCCCGGACAGGCTTTGATGCACTGTTAAAAAGACCTGGCCTCTCCCTACCTTCATCAGTCCACCAGGTATCTCTTCTGTTGAAACACTGCTCTTTCTCAAAGAGAAACTCAAACCCCAAAGCCCTTCATTGTGGCCATCTGTGGAAAGTAATTTTGAAATTTTCATTGTAGTGCTATTGATGACCAACACTCTCTCCAAACATCGACCAGTGGGGCTTTCAGCCTAGTTAGCAGGTGATGCTCCCACAGCCCCTTTGACAAACTATTAGCCGGAAGCAGAGAACTAAGAAGTGTAAGGACTACCAGAATTCAAAGAAATAAGACAGGAAGGAGTCCACATTGTTTCTTTGTCTACATTGTTTTAAGTGGTATTAGTGAAACTATCAAAGCAAAGAGAAAGTTTGAACAGAATTCTATCAGCAGAAAGGAATTTGAACTGGAGATAAGAAGGTGAAAGGATTGACAAAAAAATAACTTTAAAGAATCTGTTTCATCAATTTCCTTTGATTAGAGTAAAAACACTTCCACCTGCTAGGCATGGAGCAGTTTCTGACAAGTTTATTTATTTTATTTAAAAGGAGGATCAAAATCATTTTAGAAGACAAAATAAGTGTCCAAAAGAAAGAGAACTGCTTTCTGTAATAGGGCTCTGCTTTCATATTTTCACTTAGAATTTCTCCAAAAGATAACACCCCCGGTTCACGCAGTCTGGGATTCTGTGTCTGATGGTAAGCCCCAAGGACATGTCTGGAAGGCCTTGGATATGCTGTATGGGGTCACCCCAAAGAGGCAGACTGGTCCCAACTTCTCCAAAGGACCCTCAATCATTGAGGAAAGTATGCACACCCTTTTGGATCCCATTTATGTCTCTGCTCATTATCATCACTTGGTGTTTCATATATTTAAAGATAGGTTTCTGTTCTGAGTAGTATTTCTGATACCTATCTTGTAACTTTTAAAAAAAAATATTTTTGATAGTCCATTGTGTACACACAATGGCTCACAATATCATCACATAATTGTGTATTCATCACCATGATCACTTTTAGAACATTCACATCACTCCAGAAAAATAAAAGGAAAAAGAAAAATTCATACATCCCATACCCCTTATCACTTCCTCTCATTGGCCATTAGTATTTCTATCTACCCAGTTTACCTTACCTCTTACCTACCCCCCATTATTTATTTACTTTTTATCCATATTTTTGTCATAAGATATCTCCCTACATTTTCCTCTAACTGTTTTATGGTCTTAGACCTAATGTTTAGATCTTTGATCCATTTTGAGTTAACTTTTGTATAGGGTGTGAGATACAGGTCCTCTTTCATTCTTTTGCATATGGATATCCAGTTCTCTAGGCACCATTTATTGAAGAGACTGTTCTGTCCCAGGTGAGTTGGCTTGACTACCTTATCAAAGATCAAATGTCCATAGATGAGAGGGTCTATATCTGAGCACTCTATTCAATTCCATTGGTCGATATATCTATCTTTATGCCAATACCATGCTGTTTTGACCACTGTGGCTTCATAATATGCCTTAAAGTCTGGCAGCGTGAGACCTCCAGCTTCGTTTTTTTTCCCTCAAGATACTTTTAGCAATTCGGGGCACCCTGCCCTTCCAGATAAATTTGCTTATTGGTTTTTCTATTTATGTAAAATAAGTTGTTGGGATTTTGATTGGTATTGCATTGAATCTGTAAATCAATTTAGGTAGGATTGACATCTTAACTATATTTAGTCTTCCAATCCATGAACACGGTATGCCCTTCCATCTATTTAGGTCTTCTGTGATTTCTTTTAACAGTTTTTTGTAGTTTTCTTTGTATAGGTTTTTGTTTTGTGACTTTTTAATGTCTTAAGATTTAACGAACAAGCATTTTTGGGGGTTTTGTGTTTGCCTTTTTTTTAACCTTATGCAGTCCTGCATCCCTTTTCAGAATTTATAGGTTTAAGACCTGTCTTCTTATAAACTTCAACTATCCAGGGTAAAAACAACAACAACAAATAATTGTTTTTAATTTCAAATATCATGCATCTGTCAGCTCATTTTAGCTACCCTTCTATTGAATTTTTCTGTTAGAATAATCAGAAATTTAAGCATGTGTGTGTGTGAGAGAGGTTGGTGTTTGGGGTGGGGGAGAGAGATAGAAATCCATGGACGCAAGAAGCTGAAAGCAATGAAACCTGGAAGAGAAGGGAAAGACTTTCTATTTCCCTCCAGGGCCTCCACTTGCCTTGCCAATGGCAGAGGAGTCCAGGATCACCAGTAGCCAATCTTGTGGAAGAAAGCATCACCTTGATGATGCCTTGATTTGGACATTTTTCTCAACCTCAAAACAGTAAGCTAATAAATTCCCTTTGTTAAGCCAACTCATTTCACATACCTGTTTTCAGCAGCTCAGTAAACTAAAACAGTCTTCAGATTTCTTATAACCAACCTCATCTCCCTAGTGAATACTTCATTCTCTAATGTAGTAAGAGAAAACACACACACCATACACTAAGCTGTTTTACATAAAGAATCTCTTTTAACCCTGAAAAATTATTATCCAGTATATTTTACTATCCTCATTTTTGGTCAGCTGAGACTCTAAGAGACAAAGTAAATCAATCCAGCATATAAAAGGTATAGCCAAAATGTCATTTATTTCCTAGCTGTTAAATATTTCATTCTACACAGGGCTAATATGCAAGAACACAGCTGCCCATTACAGTTACTTTTTGGTTAATGCCATTTGAGTGGAACAACTTCTATTCTGATTGGATTGGCTAGTGTATAAGTTATATCAATTTAGACATCACTCTGATTGTGTGAGTGTATCACAATACTTTTTTTCTATCCTATGATTGAGAGATATTAACACCTTAATTTTATATGAGTATTTACTGCTATTTATGTCTGTGTTTGAAAGAGGCTTAATAGAAAATATCAAACTCATCAGAGAACCCCCTTTTCTACCTATAATATATTTAAACAACTTTATTAGGATATAATTTATATACCATAAAGTTCACCATTTTGAAGTTTATTTTTACCAAGTTGGCAACCATCACAGTAGTTAATTTCAGAATAATTTTATTATCCAAAAATTAAACCCTACATTCATTAGCAGTCACTCCCCCTCTTCACCTTCCACTTTAGGCAATCATGAATCTACTTTCTGTCTCTATGGATTTGCCTCTTTCACTTAGCATAATGATTTCAAGGTTGATCCATACTGTAGCATGTATCAGTACTCCAATCCTCATTATTGCTGAATAATATTCTGTAGTTTGGAAATACCGCATTTTGTTTAAGCATTCATCAGTTGATAGACATTAGGGTTGTTCCCACTTCTGGGCTGTTATGAATAATACACTATTAATATTCATGTCAAATTTTTTGTAGCAATATTTTTTTATTTATCTTGGGTAAGTATCTAGAAGTAGAATTTCTGGGTCACATGATAACTCTATGGTTTGAAGAGCTGCCAAATTGTTTCTCAAAGAGGCTGCAAAATTTGACATACCCACCAGCAATGTATAAGCACTCTCCAATTTCGCCACTTACTCCGCAACACTTCTTATTATCTGTTTTTTATTATGTCATTCTAGTGGGTGTAAAGAGTTTTTTCATTGTAGTTTTGATTTCCATTTCTCTAATAACTAATCACGTGGACCATCTTTCAATATGCCTATTGACCACTTGTTTATCTTCTTTGGAGAAATGTCTATTCAAATCCTTCACACATTTATTTTATTATTTATTTTTTTTGCCTGGGCAGGCACTGGGAATTGAACTCAGGTCCCCGGCACAGCAGGCAAGAACTCTGCCTATTGAGCCACCACAGCCCTCACATTTTTAAATGCTGAGTTATTTGTCTTTTTATTATTGACTTGTAAGATTTCTTTAAATATTCTAGATATCATTCTTTATAATACATTTGACTTTCAAATATTTTCCTTCATTCTGTGTGCTGCCTTTTAACTTTCTTTATGGTGTTTTAGTTTCCTAGGCTTAGAAAGCAAATAACATGAAATGGGTTAGGTTAAACAATGTGAATTTTCTTGTTCATGGGTTGAGGGTGGGGAAAAGTTCAAATCAAATGCAGCTAAGTGATGATATTGTGAATTACTGATTATGTATGCTGTTTTATTTTGTTTCTTTATTTTTTAATTAAAAAAAAAAGTTCAAATCAAGGTATCAACAAGGCAATGCTTTCTTCCCAAAGACTTGCATTCTGGGGCTGGCTGCTGGAGATCCTCAATCCATGGTTTCCTTGTCACCTGGCAGTGCACATGGTGGTACCTCCTGGCCTCTCCGTTCTCTTTTGCATTCCATTGAATTTCAGCTTCTTGCTTCCATGGCTTTTTCTCTATCTGAATTTTACTCTACTTATAAAGGACTCAAGTAATAGATTAAGAACCATCCTGACTGAGGTGGGCCATACCTTAACTGAAGTAACTTCATCAAAATCCTACTTACAATGAATTCATACCCTCAGGAATGGATTAAATTTAAGAACATGTTTTCTGGGGTACACAGAGCTTCAAACCACCTCAATGCTCCTTAAAGCACAAACAGTTATATAATCAATGAAGTAAAAACTTTCAATCTTTTCTTTATCACTTGTGTTTTTGGTACCATATCTAAGAAACCAGTATCTAATCCTAGCTCATGAAGATTTACTCCTGTGCTTACTTCTAAGAGTTTCATCATTTTAGCTCTTACATTTAGGTCCTTGATCCACTTTGAACTAATTTTGTCCATGGTGTGAGGGAGAGGTCCAAATCCCTTCCTTTGCATGTGGACACCCAGTTGCCCCAGAAACAACTTTTGAAAAGACTGTTGTTTCTCCATGGAATTATTTTGGTCTTTACCTATAATATTTTGTATTGGTAGATTTAGAACTTAGTAAATATTGTTTATAAGTATGATCTGATGTTTAGTACAACTATGAAACAGCAATTTATATTAGAATAGATATGCATGGGTACATATATATTATGTTGCTATAGTGTAAATATACACATAGATGCACATTATGCTTATCTCTGTAAACTAATATGATGACAAGAGTATTGGTTAGAAATGTCATTTCCTATGTTTGGGATGGACAGAAGGTGGATGGAGAAATCCTCTGAAATGCTAAAAGAAAAAGCTATCAAAACAAGAGGGACAATTGCAGAGATAATGGAAGACAAGGTCCCATCATTGGTGAGAGTTTTACAGCTAGAATTGACAGACTTAGACCTATCACTTCATAAGTCAGGCAGAGAAGATACAAACCTTAAGAATGCTAATGCAAAAGGATCGGCCTTCCATCAGAGCTCCTGAAGAGTACCCCTACTGGTTCACTCAGTTACCTCTGAGCACAGGGAATCTGCACAGGTTTACAATTTTAGCTATCAGAATCTATATCCTTCAAGTCAAGAACCAGCTAAACAGGCATTAACTCCCTCCTCTGCCACAGCTTCCCTTTGTGGTATTAACTCTCTGAACAAATAGACTTAAAAAGAGGAAGGAGTCACCTTTTAAAGACATCTTTTGACCTTGTTCCTTAAGTAGCCTTGGTACAAAACTTTCATTCACAAAGAAAATAATTAAGAACCTTAATTAGGGTTTTTGAAATCCAAATGCAAAATAATCCCTAAGAGCATTATCTCACCCTTGTCTGCATTAAAATTCATCTGCCACTTGTTGACCCACTTAAACAGCCTTTTAAGAGCTCTCTATCATCTGTTTCCATCTGTTTGGCCCTTTGGTTTCAAAACTTCCACAATAAAGTAGGATCCCAGTAAAATTGTTCATTAATACTGGTCCCATGAATGACGAGACAAACACTGGAATCTGGATTGGGGGGAGGGTGATTATAAATGAATCTTGGGGGCAGTTGAGAAATTCTAATAGGGACTATTTATCAGATCACAGTACTGTATCATTCTTAAGTTTTAGTCTGATAATCACTGTGTTTATGTAGGAGAATATCATTGTTCTAGGACTTAGATGCTTAAGTATTTATTAGTGAAGTGTCATGATGCCTGCAACTTACTTTAAAATGGTTCAGAAAAAAATGTATATTTATTTATATTTATATACATACACAGACATATAACATATAGCAAATGTGAAAAATGTTTCACTTGAAATTGATGTTGTTGTAAAGCTAACATATCAACAATTACGATTCAAACTAATAGAAGAAGAGTACATAAGTCAATCTAAGTCAGGCTTTTTCAATCTCAGCACTATTGACATTTTGAGCCAGGTAATTATTTGTTTTGAACTATTCCATGAATTGTAGGATGTTTTGCAGTATCCTTGGCTTCTACCGTCTAGATGCCTAGCAGCAATCCCTTTTGTGACAAACAAAAATGCCTCCAGACATTGTCAAATGTCTCCTGGGGGCAAAAATTGTCCACAATTGAGAACTATTGATCCAGTTGAATTGTATGAGGATATATAGAGGACACGTACTTTTCTTTCAACTTTTCTGGAGATTTAAAATTTTTTAGTTTTCAAAATAAAAAGTTAGGAAATAATGTAAATAATTAATATATTATGTGACCTATGTACTACTAATATTATCAATCTGTTAATTATTTCATAATGTATAAAACTGGTTTTGGAACCAAATTTTGATGAATTTTGGTTTTCAACACTTTTAAATTATCAAAGACTTTTAGGAAACTTAATTCATAGACTCCTCAAATATTTACACTTGACTCCTCAAACTAAAACCCTTCACTAGGCCCCTATTCACCTGAGATATAGAGAACAAAACACAATGAACACGGAATTAACATTAACTGAACACATAGCAGGTGTCATTTTATGTCACTTATTTACACTTCTATGAGAAGTGATTCCATTTGTACAGGTAACGAAAGAGATTCACAAAAGTTAAGAACCTGACCATGGTAAAACATGGCTTGTAAGAGGGTGAACAAGAACTGGAACCTGAGACTGGAACCAGGCACTTTATAATTCCAACATCCATGTTATTTCACTATACCAAAGAGAGATGTTAGCCCCTGGTCTGTCTATTATAATAAAAGAGACGCTGTTACACCCAAACAACTTAAAGCTGAATATTGGACAATCTTATTCTTAAATTTCTTCCCTGAATTCTACGTTAGGGTGCAGTCAACTCTTTTCTCCCTCTGCAACTCTTCATTCCTCTTGGTTCTTCCTCAACTGGCACATTCCTCTTGTTTTTGTTTTTTTTTCATACAAACTTATTTGTTCTGTCTTTATTTCTCTCTTTCAGATTGACTTTTCCTCCTGTTGTCCACACCCTCACTGAGACTTCTATACCTTCCTTCCCAACAAACACAGGCTAAAAAAATCTCCCTGAGATGAATATTGGTGCTAATTGCTAAGAGTTTTTTACCTTACTGTAACTGGAAGGTATTTAAAACATAACCTTTCTCACGGTAAACACTTAATAAATGTTAGGTGCTGCTGCTATTGTGTTTGTTCTTATCCAACAGTACCCAATTTTCCACCAGGAGTTTCTTCAAACATAAAGAAAAGCCAGTATAATACAGTTCTGGTAATTGTACAATTAGGTTTTCAATTTGATTTAGAACGGCTTTCGTTTAGCTGCTACTTTTTTATTTCAATAATTTGGGAATGGGATATTCCTTTGGAATCTACTACCACACAAACTAGGGTTTAAAAAAAGAATCTGCCCTTTGTAGAGACAAGATCATATTTTCAAAAATGTCCTTTTTCTCTCCTGCACTATTTTTGAAATGCACTCCCAATCTGCCCCCTCCTCACCCCAAATTCCCTCTCACACACTTTATTTTACATATATTACTAAGACATTAAACATTCTGTCAGTTTAAGGAGAAGAGGAAAAAGGGAAAACAGAGCAGAAGCTGTTTCTTCGCAGACATTAGGACCTGCTGGAGAGAAGGAAATAGGACTTAGGATGAAACTATCAAGAGTTTCAAAAGCAATTAATAGAAAAGAGGGTGTTCCTTTGGGTAGAGAAAGGAACACCTTAAAGAGAAAGGACATCATATCTCTTTTCCAGGCATTCTGAAATTTGTATAAAATCTCTTCATGTTCATATTTGAGTCTGACCAGGATGCATTAGAAGTGCTAAAGTAGTCTTTCTTTTGAATGGTATGCACACAAAGCTTAACATATTAGGGTAGAAAAGAAAGAAGAGCATCTTAAGGGAAAATATAGTATTGAAGCCTAGGAGGGGGGTAGAAAAGAGAAGAGAGTGTAGGGGAAATAGGCCTGTATGGGGAAGCAGGAAACGGTGGGGTACAACGGGGGAAAGTAACCAAAAGCATGATTGAAACAAATGTTATTCCATATTTTGCCTATGGAAGGAGGGCTAAGTTAGATATCTTCTGTGTGGTAGGCCCTACCTCAAGAAGATGTTAAATAGACAAAATGTTTTTACTTCATGCAGTGGTCTACAATGTGTTAATAATGGGGACCCTTGCAGATCACACAATTCCAGGTCCACAGTATCCTCCCAGACTCTGATGAGTCAAAGCAATGACAAGCAGTTGTAATTGCTGTAAAGTGGGAAGGCTGGAAAGGAAATAAGTAGGCTAGGCATCAGGGAGGCAACTTACGTCCCTGGAAATCATTCATAGTTCAATGGAAAGAACACAGTAGACCCGGATTCTTGTCTCATCTTTGCCATATTCTAACTAGATGCTGCTATAAAATGGAAATAATGAAAGGATACATACATCAAGGGTTGAGGTGAGGCATAAACAAGAGAAAAGTGTATACACATTCTGTAAGTTTGAAAATATTATATTTAAATAGGCTATTATTAGATATATGTCACCCATTTTGTCTCCTTAAAACAAGGCCAAGCATTGGTACATTTCTGCCCAGGCAAAATTCCTTTATGTTCTCCCTTAGTGAAATTTTCATACTACACAGTTTTTCTGAACATCACCAGGAAGAAAACTGAAGAAGAGGAAAGAAAAAAAATAGCTCAATGCCAAAAGCATCTCCAAAGTAAACAGCAATTCTATTTAAATGGAGAGAAAACAGCATTTTCCTGTTCAAAGCTCTAGGTAGCTTCCTTCCTTAGGGAAAGATATAGATGCTATAAAGTATCTGCCCTGGCAACAAAATCATGAATCACAACAATTACCTGTTTCTTTTGGATATTGGATCTGCTAATTATCCACCAAAGTTTAGATTGGACAGCTGCTACCTGACTTCGTTTAGTATCCAATATGGAATGCTTTTGGCAGAAAATTGGTTTCTCTTTTCCCACCAGGAAAATGGAAAATGAATTGGAAGACTTTACTAAGAATTAGTAAAACATTAAGGAAAAAAAACACAACTGTAGCTTAAGGTGTTTGAATCTTGGATTAACTGTTGAGGGTTTTACCATTGAGTCAATGGAGAGTGCTACCATAACCAGATGATTAGCTAAAGGGAAATTAAAGATAGAAGAACAGATCAGTGAGGACTAGAAATGCTAGCAGGCAAAAAGAATAACTTAGTATGTTTTAACAAAATTTGTACTTAATTTTGGCATGTATATGAGAGGAGACATCTGGAAATTGGGTGTTGGTGTTGAATTACCAGTAGCATCTGTTCATCTTTAATTTTACCCCTTAAACAGAGGAAAACTACATCATTCTGGAGATGTCTGGGGTAAAATAGTAGATAAAAATATGACATGCTCCATTTTACATGCAAGTGTAAAAGAGTATGATAATAATCTTCTAATTTTAGTTCTAAGTTCTATTCCTATCCACTAATTGAAATAATATTAAATTATTTTATTTTCCATATGATTATGATTTGTGGAAGTACCAAATATAAATACTGTTTTCTTTTCACTAAAGTAATTAACAACTCGTAAAAGCTAAGGAACTTGGAGATTTGACTCAGCAAATGTCCAAAAGGCTGTGTAGAACATAAGAAAAACAGCTTATCTAAACCCTTAAAAATCCTGAAAATACTTAGGATTTTCCCATTCAACTGGGAAAAACACCTAAAATAAAAATGAAAGTGGGGTAAGTTCACAAAGTAAACATGAGAGAATAATTTCTTTAAGTTCAGGTCGGTTATGAAATTTCACCTATCATTAATGGAAAATATTTACTTTAACCATAGCCTCAACAACAAAAAGAGAGCATTGCCCACGCATACCCAAACAACCACTTGATTTATTCTTTAAAAGTGAATTACTAACATGAAAAAAGAAACAACCTCTTCAATTTGTCATGATAGCTCTGTTAAAAAACATCTGAATAAAGACAATAAAGCTTCAAAGGAATGGTGTCTGGGCAACCTTCTATAAGCTGGCAAAACAGAAAGATTAAATCAAGATTCCCTAAGTGGCTTTCCTTTTACTTCTCCTGTTCTTCTTTCCTTTCTCCCTTCCAACTTCCTTTATTCTTTCTTTCCTTTCTTCTCTCCTCCACTGTTTTCATTCTTCCTTTCTGTATTCCGACATTTTTAAAGTTAGCTTTACAGTTTATTTTAAATTCTAAGTAACTATTTTCAACCAATTATAGCATTTTAGTACATTAGTGTTTGAATAATACTTCTGTATCATTTCATAACTGAAGAAATTTTGGGCCAGAGGGAGTCCCCCACTCTATTAGCTTCTTGCAGAACAATAATATATATATAATTACTGCTGTTTTTACTTTATTTTAGAAGCTTTATCTCTCTATATATGTAAATATATATAAATTTAAAATTCTATTTTTATTGGATGTTTTCCAGCAAATTCATGCTTCTACTATCATGATCAACAATACAAGGATATTTAAAGTAAAGACTGATTATCTCTGCTTCCCAAACCTACTCCACCTAATTCCACCCACCTGAGATGTCTAAAGACAGACATGAATTACATGCGTAACTTTCTCCTTGTTTAAACACACACACACACGCCATGAATACACTTATATAGGATATTTATTGATATCTCTTCTGTTTTTTTTCCCAGTATTGAATCATTATATATATATATATACCCTACACTCTTTTCTGTGCTGCTTGCTATTTTTTCACTTGACAGTATATCATAAGCATCTTTACAAGTATGTGTGTATATATGCATCCATTTTTAAAATTGATTCATGAATAGACATAAACATATACTTTTTTATTAAGGGGTATAATCATACACGTTGAGGAGGTTTCAAAGCAATATTCACTTCCTGTCTTTCCCCCTTTCTTTTTCAATTCTTTCTTTTCATTTACCTTCCATCACCTACTTCCCATTTTTCAATGTTATCAGTGTTAACTCATGCACACACACGCACACACATCTGTTTTCTGGATCTATATTTTCCTTTATGATCCCACAATATAAATATACATGAAACGGCATTCTTCTCGCTCTCCTCCCACACCCGCACCATTCAATTTACCAGAAAATTAGTGACCCTAATTCCCCAGCGCTAAAGTATGCTTTTCAAAATATTAAAAGTATGAGTCTCAAACAACTACAGAATGAGCACATTATTAATTTACTGATTAATTTATTAATGAAGGAGCCAGCAAAATGATAAACCTGCTCCAAAGACAGAATTCAAGAAAGAGAGATTTATAAAGTGAGTTAGGAAAGGAGAATGCTTAATTTAGTTTGCTAAAGTAGAGACAAGACCAGTTAATATCCTACAAGACAATAAAACCACAACCTTAGGGATCTTTTCCACCTAGCAGAAATAATTTGCTTCTAATAAACCAAAATTTACATGTTATCAAGTAACTTTACAGTATCTGTGACCAGTCAATAGTAAAACAAAGGCACATCTCTAACTGGTCCTGTTAGGCTATAATCCTGTGCAATATTGAAAAGACATGCAAAAGTTAAACCCTTTTGCATGATTTCCTGGTTTTTGAATATTTTTCCCTAACACCAGGCTGCCATCAATAGATTGTAGAACTGTGCCAAGCTTGAGTCACACACAGCTAAGAAAACTGAGAGCTTATTCAGGACAACCAGTTCACATTGTTCCTCTTCCAGCTAGTCATGATGACACCCCCAGACCCATCTTTTTAAAAATTTATTATTACTGCAAATAAATTTATTAGTTGTAATGATATAATAAGTTAGTGTTAATTAGCACTTCTCACTGACCAAACTAAAAGAACTGTACAGTACAGAGCTTATATTTCGAAGTTGCACTAACTCACTTCATTTTTGTAGCAAGGAATGAATATTCAGACTCTTTTAATATAATTTTAAACATAATTAATGGCTATGCTTTTCTTCTCTTGGCTGCACTAGAAGGATAAAATCAAATAGTTCTTCTCATTTCAAAGTAAAGGTTTGAAGATTTTGCCTTCATGTTTAGGGGTTGCTAGAAATCTATTGTGAAAGACCAGAAGAGTTGACAGTTTAAGGTAAGAGAGGTAGGGAAGAGAAATGCCCTAGATGGGTAGGCACTTGTGAGCCACAGGTTCACCTGCACTGCTCTGTGGCCCTTCCCAGGGAAGCAGCCACCCCACGAGAGGAATACAGCATAGTTTTTGATTACTCCAAAAATAAAAATAAAAAAGAACACCTAAAACATCCCATATCCCTTATCCATCCCCCTATTATTTATTTATTTTGTCTTTATTTTATTACTCATTTGTCCATGCACTGTATATAGGGAGTGTCAGTCAAAAGATTCTCACAATCATGACACAATAAAAGCGACATAGTTATACAATCATCATCAAGAATCAAGGCTACTGGATTACAGTTCAACAGTTTCAGATATGTCCTCTAGCTGTTCTAATACACTAGAAACTAAAGGGAGTATCTATACAATGAATGCATAAGGATAAACTCCAGAATGACCTCTCCACTCTATTTGAAATCTCTTAGCCACTAAAACTTTATTTTTCTTCATTTCTTTTTCCACTTTTGGTCACTAAGTCTTTCTCAATCCCACAATGCCAAGGCCAGATTCATCCCTGGGAGCCGTGTCCAATATTGCCGTGGAGATTTACACTCCCGGGAGTCAAGAAAAGAGGTTCTCTAGCGATGACTCTTAGGCATACTTATAAATAGGCTTAGCTTTTCTTTTGCAGGAATAAGTTTCATAATGGCAAACCCCAAGATTGAGGGCTTTGCTTATTAAGTTGGGAAAATACGAGTAATTCTCCACATGGGGAAGTTTTATAGGTCCACATTTTCCCCTGTCCCTTAAGAGGACTTTGGAAATACTTTTTAATTTTCTACTCAAATTACTCTGTGGTGAACTAGAGTATTACATTAACCTGAACAAAACATTAAGATCTTATTCCCTATTTAAGTTTCCCTGCAATTATGCTGCTTGAATAAACTGATCATACAAGTTAAATTAGATACAGAAAATATGAATTTTGTTTCTAATAAATATCTCTTCTTCTAAGAGGAAGATGTTAAAATTTTAAAATACAGTCAATGTCATCCTTTCTCCTGTTTTTTATTTACCTTAGTCCTAACCAGATCAGTTTCATTCATATCTCTGAATGAAAACTGATCTCTTTTTCAGCTTCTTTAACAGTTACTTTATGGAGTAACACTGACTTTCAGAGATGCAGATCTCTTAACTTGAAACTCAGGTGTCACACAGGTACCCAAAATTCCAAGGAACGACCAGGTTATATACAAAGAGCTCAGCATTTTAGAATTTAGAAACAACAATTAAAACTCAGGAATAGATTTGACTCCTATAAGAGCTCACAACCTAAGAACATTTTCAATAAACCTTACTGAACATTCTGTACTCCTTAAACGTCGATTGCCCAATCTCAATCCACATTCTATTGCCTGATAACTAGTGCTTTCATATTCAATTCTCAGAGTTTGCACGCTATAATTAGTGCATATCAGTGAGGCCTTACAATATTTGTCTTTTCATTTCTGGCTTATTTCACGCAACATAATGGCCTCAAGGTTCATTCACCTAGTTGTATGCCTCACAGCTTCCTTCCTTTTTGCAAATAACAACCCTCACTGTTTTCATCATTCCCTGAGCCACCAAAGACTCAGTGGTCCTCATTCTCTAAGGAAAAATTGATTTGTTTAAACAGTCTAAAGTAGTTTGGTAACAAATCTGGGGTATGAACTGTAGGGACAAGATAAACTAGGAAAATAAAGGGTGGCTATAAAGTAAAAAATAAAAAATAAAAAAGATTATATCATAAAATCCTCCATTGTATGTGTACACCACTGTTTGCCCTTCTGTTCATCAATCGCTGTGCCCTTAGGCCACCTCCATCCATTGCAAATCTTGAACATTGCTGATATAAACACCAATGTGCAAATGCCCATTCATGTCCCTGCTTTCAGTTTTTATAAATATATACCTAATAATGAGGTTACAGCATCATGTAGCAACCCTATACTTAGCTTCCTGTGGAACTACCAAATTGTCCTCCAGAAGGGCTGCACCATTCTACTTCCCTACTGACAGTGAGCAGGTACAGCTCTCTCTCCACATGTACTCCAGCACTTGTATCTTTCTGTTTATTTTTTAAACAGTTTTATTTATATACCATACAACCCATCCTAGGTAAATAATGTTTCTGGGTATAATCACATAGTTATGCATTTCCACCACAATCTATATGAGCACATTTCCATTTCTTTACACAAGGAAAGAAGAGAAGAAAAATAAAATAAATAAAATAAAAAGGAGAAACAACAACAACACCACCACCAAGAATCCTATACCCCTCCCTTCTATGCCCTCTTATTGACATTTAGCTTTCGTATATTGCCTTTATCACAATTAACAGTAGTATATTAGAATGTTACTGTTAACTGTAAACTCTAGTTTGTATTGGTTGCATTTTTTCCACATACCATTCCATTTTCAATACCTTGTAATGTTGACATTCATTTGTTCTCCCTCATGTAAAACCTTTCTTGTACATGTGCATTTAATCATGATAACTGTCCATTCTAAGTTTCACTAAGTTATACAGTTCCAGTTTTATCCTCTTTCATTCCTTTGCATTCATATATGCCCCTAGACTTCCTCTCTTCAAACTTATTCTTGTCCTTAGGTCTAAAGTGAGTCTGCTGTAGACAGCATATAGATGGGTCCTGTTTTTCAAATCCACTCTGCCATTCTATGTCTTTTGATTGGGGAATTTAATCCATTAACATTTACTGTTATTACTCTAAAGACAGTACTTTCCTTTATCATTTTGTTGTTTGGATTTTATATATTTTATTTTTTTCTCTCTCTTTTTGCCCTTAGTCATAATCTTCATTTCTACACTCCTCCAAACCTCTCTCTCCTGCTTTTTCTTATCTGCCTGTAGTGCTCCCTTTAGTATTTCTTGTAGAGCAGATCTCTGTTCACAAACTCTTTCAATGTCTGCCTGAAAATATTTTAAACTCTCCCTCATTTTTGAAGGACAGTTTTGCTGGATATAGAATTCTTGGTTGGAAGTTTTCTCTTTTAGTATCTTAAATATATCATCACACTGTCTCCTCCCCTCCATGGTTTCTGCTCAGAATTTCCCATATAGTGTTATCAAGCTTCTCTTGTATGTGATGGGTCATTTTTTTCTTGCTGCTTTCAGAATTCTCTTTGCCTTTGACATCTGAAAATCTGATTAATAAATGTCTGGAGTAGCTCTATTTAGATCTATTCTGTTTGGGGTACTCTGTACTTTTTGGATCTGTAATTTGATGTCTTTCATAAGAGTTGGGAAATTTTCAGTGATTATTCCCTCCATTATTTTTTCTGCCACCTTTCTCTTCTCTTCTCCTTCTGGAACACCCATAACACGTATATTTGTATGCTTCATGTTGTTATTCAATTCCCTGAGACCTTGCTCATATTTTTCCTTTCCCTATCTGTTCTTTTGTGTGTAGGATTTCAGATGTCCTATCCTCAAATTCACTAATTCTTTCTTTTGACTTTTCAAACATGCTGTTGTATGTCTCCATTTCTTCTTTTGTACCTTTCACTCCCATACATTCTGCCATTTGTTTCTTCAAGCTTTTGTGTTCTTCTGTATACTCACTGTCTACTTTATATCCTTCATCTCTTTTGCCATATTTTCCTTCATCTCATTGATTTGATTTAGAAAATTTGTTTGAGCATCTTTAATTAGTTATTTGAACTTCTGTATCTCATTTGAAGTGCTAGTTGTTCCTCTGATATATATCTTTGTGCATCCAAGTATAACTTGTGTTTTTTGCTGATGACTAGACATATAATTTCCTTGACTAGTTTATACTGGAGGTTGTTTACTCTTTTACTTAAGATTTTCATATTCGTTGTCTTTGTTCTCTTTTCTCTGACATCCAGTTCAATTTATTCTAGACCTCTAACATAGTTTCTGTTTAACTGATCAGAATTTTTCAGCTCTTGTTTTTCTGGGTCTTGCCCTGCCAGATAGGGTCGACCCCAATCAGATTTTCCCAGATATGACAGGCCCAGGACTCAGGTTGAGGGTGTGATCAGCAGCAAGATTCCCTGATGATGAGCCCCAGCAGCATGCCAGTCCTTCTTGTGAGGCCTCTTGATTATGTATTTGTCCTATCCTGTCTAGCATGTGGCATTTTCAACCCACAGTTCTCATAGCATAAAGTGATGCAGTGCCTTTAAATTCTCAGCAGATCCATCCCTGCAAGTGGTGTGGTTGAAACAGAGGCAAGGCATAAGGCAGATCTAAACTTTTCTGTACTCCAGCCTCTGGCATCTGAATTCTCTAAATGGGAACCTCCACTTGCACTGAATCCTGTCTTTTACTTTTCTTGGGGGAAGATATGCCCTTTAAACAATTATTTCCTTCATCTGACTAGTTACTTTTATCTCTGCTATACCTTAACTCCACCCTTGCCTGGGACAGTGCTAAAACCTGAGATTGCCTGTACCTTTACTTAATGGGCTGCTACATAGTAAAAAAAAAAAAAAAAATCATTTTTAAAGCCAACCTCCAGCCCCCCAAGTTTGCCAATCAAGAGCCATATTTGGTATACAGCTGTGTATGCCCCTTCTCTTGGGGCACAGCCCTTTTCCAGTATTCTGAGCTCAACCAACTCCAAAAACCTCTGTTTTTTTTTGTTTTTTTTTTTTCCTTTCCATCAACCCTGCCTCCTCTCCACAGAGAAGAGACTACCTGGTTCCTGTTTGTGTTTACTCCAGGTTTATCTGGCCTTGGAGCTTGTATTCAGGAGTCTGAATTTGTTAACTAATTTCACAATTGGAGCTTGGTTGAGCTACCTCCCCTTGCTCCTAATAGATATTGCTTCTTTTTCTCATGAGAAAGAAGCTCCAAAATAGCTTGCTGTGCCAGTGGGGAAGGAGCCTCCACAACTTGGGAGAACTTACAGTTCTGTGCTATGATCTCAGCCTCTCTACCCATTCTGGACTGGTGTACAATGTGTGTTTGGTAACAGAGTCCCCCAAACAGTTGCTCTAGACAGTTCCTGGCTAGCTACTAACTGCCCTGGAGGACGAACTAAATTCCACAACTCCCTATGCTGCCATCTTGCCCTTCCTTCCTGGGATTATTTTTGAAATATGAAAACAAATAATTAGTTTGCCTCAAAGCAGAAGGGCATCAATGAGAGCAAAGGTTGCCCAAAAATGAGCCATTATATTCATATTAAAATACAATATTTCTTCTACGGGCCATGGTGGTTCAGCAGGCAGAGTTCTTGCCTGCCAAGCCAGAGACCCGGGTTCATTTCCAGGTGCCTGCCCATGTAAAATAAACAAATAAAAAAAATAATAGAGCAGCTCAAGATAGGAGAGGTAAGATACCTCAGCACACAAGCAAGCATCTCAGCACATACACAAGCTGACATAAAGAGAAGATGTAAAATATTTCTACATGAAGAAAGGAATATACCACAGATATGGTGAACTTACATCAGGGGAAGCTAAGTTAGAAAAATGAAGGCAGGGAAATGTATTACATTTTCTGTTTCTTATTTTGTCTTTAGATAGGATGAACATGGTTTTGTTCCAACCAAACAACTGATGTGGGATCAAATATAAAGTACATAGTAGTCTCTAACAAACTTTATCCTGAAACTCCAGAAGTCTTGCAGAAGAGAAGAAGAGAGAAAGTAATGAAATTATCATAAAAATATTGAGCATTAGTACAACAAAAGTTGATCCTTTGAAAGGATTAATAAGATGGGCAAACCATTGTCAAGACTGAAAAATTAAAGAAAGAAGCAAACAAAGCACGTGATTTTACAAAGAGAAGTAACTATGGATACACTAGAGCTTAAAATAAAAATAAAAGGATACCATGTATAATAGTAGGCTAATAAGTATACAAATAACATAGGTAAAAAGGATAAATTTCTTGAGATACATAGAAAGCCAAAATCAGCACACAAAGAAAAATAGAAAACCCTTCAAGATTATTGCAGAGAGCCATCTTTTCCATCCCAGAAGCTGGCATCAAAACTGTATCACAGTCTGACTTCTCCCACTGTTTAATCCTGTTGCCATTTCCTTCCTTTCATGGGTGTCCACTCTACAGGCACTCCTTAATAAATTTCCTGTACACTGAACTCTGTCTCACTGCCTGCTTCCTGAGAATGCAACTTGTAACACATGTTTACAAACTACGTATGCATAGAAGTTCATCTTGGAGTAGTTTAAAACAACAAAGAACTATAGATTAATTAAGTGTCCATTATTAGAAAAGTCAAAAACAAAATACTCCCACATATTTTATAATGATATATACATATTTAAAGGTAAATTGGGTTGTCTATGTGGAGAGAGAAAATTATGAATGAAGATGAAGACAGAAGGGGAAATTAAAATGAAAATAAAACTAAAAGAGAGAAGACCTTACACAGGTCCAAAGGTAAAACTTAATATGAACTGAACAATATGATTCACTCAACCCTCTGCATTTGAGATCTGAAAGTTAAAAAAGATTAAAACTCTGAATATACTATGATCCAAATTTTGAGAGAGAAAAAAGAGAAAGAGAAAATGAGAGACAGAAAACCTGAATGAAAAACATGAAAAAGTCAGTAGAAATTATCTCTAGTGGGTGATTATTTTCATCTTTATTACCATTCTGTATTTTCCAAAGTTACTAAAGATATGTTACTTTTATAATCTGCACACACACACAAAATCATTCTATGCATTCTTCAATGTGGTAAAAAGTACATTAGGGAAAGAAGGACTTTCAGAACGGAGAAGTAAAATCTGGAAAAGTAAAACCTCTGAAAACCTGGTTCTCCATTAAATCAATGTGGAAACTGACAAAAATTGTCAAAAGTCAATTCTTTCAGAAAGTTTGAGAATAATGTCTCACCAAATAGAGAATATCAATAAAAGACATATAAATTGTAAAAGGCAATAAAATAGAAACTCTAAATTTGATAAGATCAATAATTGAAATTTAAAAATTACTAAATAGGTTTAGCAGATTTGAGTTGTCAGAAAAAAGAACTGGTGAATTTATAAGTAAGTGAACTGAGATTACCCAGTCTGAGGAACAAAACAGAAAAGACTAAATCAAAATAAACAGAGCTTCAGAGACCTATGGGGCACCATAGAGCATAACTATATATACATAGGGATTCCCATACAGAGATGAGAGAGAGAGAAAGGGGATGAAAGAATATTTGAAGAAATAATGGCCAAAATTTTTCAAATTTGATGAAAAACATCAATCTTCATATACAAAAAAAATGAACAAACTCTGAACAGGATAAACTCACAGAGAACCACTACTAAACACTTTATAGTCAAATTATCAAGAAGAAAGACAAAGAGCAAATCTTGAAAGCAGCAAAAGAAAAGCACCCAAGATGTACAAAGAATCCAACAGCTAAATGCTTATGAAATACAATGGAGACCTGAAGACAGTGAGATGACATATTCAAAGGACTGAAAGAATAAATCATCAGTCTAGAATTTTATACCCAGCAAACGTATCCTTCACGAAACGAAGGTGAAATTAAAATATTCCCAGATAAGCACAAACTAAGAGAATTTGTTGCCAGCAGAACTGTCCCTGAAGAAATAATAAAAAGAATCCTTCACGCTGAAATAAAAGACACCAGACAGTAAGTAGAATCCACAAGAAGAAATAAAGAGCACCAGTACAGGTAACTAATGAAGTAAATATTAAAACAGTATAAATCTATTTTTATTTGAAATTCATTTTCAACTCTATGTGATTTAGAAGACAACTTATTGCATAATGCATAATGCAATAAGTATGTAACTGTTGATTAGTGTATGATGTATAAAAATGTAATTTGTTGACAAGAATAGTACAAAGGACAGGGAAGGGAATGGATCTTTGTAGGAGAAAAATTTTACATATTATTGAAATTAGGTTGGTATTAATCCAAACTATATTCTTTGAAGTTAAGCTGTTAATTATAATCCCCAAGGCAATCACAAAGCAAATAACTCAAAAAACTTAGAACAAAAGAAATAATAAGGGAATTAAATGGCATACTAGAAAATATTAACACAAAAAAGCAGAGAAAAGTGAAATAACAAAGATATGATATACATTAAAAATAACAAAAATGGAAGACATAATCTAATGTATTAGTAACTTCTCTAAATTTAAAATGGACTAAATGACAATCAAAAGGCAGAGACTGACAGAACAGATCAATAAAAGAACCAATTATATGCTGTTTACAAGAGACACACTTTAGATACAAAAGAACAAATTGGTGAAAGTAAAGGATGCGAAAAGTTTTACAATAAAAACAGTAACCAAAAGACAGCTGAAGTGGCTATATCAATTATTAGGGAAAATAGTTATTGACAAACATTGTTCTAAAGATAAAGAAGGACATTTTATAATGGTAAAAGGGTCATTTCATCAGAAAGATTATAAGAATAAATGCACATGACAATAGAGTGAAAAAAATACAGAAATAAAAATCTGACAGAATTGAAGGGAGAAATAGACAATTCAAAAGTAATAGTTAGAGATTTCAGTACCCTAAATTCAATAATGAACAAACAACTAGGCATATCAACAAGGAAATGGAAGACTTGGACAATGTTATGAACCAAATAAGCCTAACAGACATCTATAAAACATTCCACCAAAAATCAGCAGAAAACACGTTCTTCTCAAGTGCACATCAAATACTGTACAGGATAGACTATATGGTGGTCCATAAAACAAGTCTTGGTGAATTTAGGAGAACTGAAATTATGTACAAATATTCTCCAACCACACTGAAATTAAACTAGAAATCAGTAATAGAAGGAAATCTGGAAAATTCACAACTAGATGAAAAATTTTAAAAACTCTCCTACATAATCAATGAATCAAAGAAGAAATCAGAAGGAAAATTGAAAAAGACTTTGAGATTAATGGAAATGAAGACACAACATACAAAAACTTAAGGGTGCAGTTAAACCAGTGTTTAGAGGGAAATTTATAACCTTAATCCTAAGGAATACAGACACAGACACATACACACTATTAGACCTTATAAAGGAATTTTCAAGGTTTCTATGAGTAATCTGAAATGAGCAATACACCAAAATCAATTGTACTTCTATAAGCAATCTGAAAATGAAGTTATGAAAACAATTTCATTTACAATAGCATCAAAAAGAAGAAAATAGTTAGAAAAAAGTTTAAGCAAGAGGTTGTAAGACTGGCTACCCTGAAATCTACAAATACATTAGTGATTACAGAGTCTCAGGTAGGGAAGAATGGGAAGTGACTGCTTATGGGTACCTAGCTTATTTTGGGAGAGATTAAAATGTTCTGGAATTAGATAGTGTTACTGGTTGCACAACTCTATGAATATACTAAAAAGCATAGAATTGAACAGTTTAAAAGTGAATTTTATGCTATGAATTATACCTCAATAAGGCTGTTATATTAAAAAACAGTACATTGGGCAATGAGTTAGGAAATCTAGATTTTAATCTAGGTTCTGCCATTTTTAATAATTTGACTTCAGACAAGCCCTTACCCTTTCTCACTCCAGTCTCCTCATCCGTGAAAAAAGGACAAATAAATGCATGTCACCCCATGTTCAAGGATTAAAAGACTTATTTTGGTAAAATGGCAATATTCTCCAAAATGATCTGTTGATTCAACATAATCCTTATCAAATCCTCAGGTGCCTCTTTTGCAGAAATTGACAAACTAATCCTAAAATTCAAATGGATATGAAAGAGACATAGAATAGCCAAAACTATCTTGAAAAGAAAGAGTTGGAGTGCTCACACTTTCTGATTTCACAACTTACTAAAATCTACAGTAATCAAACTGCGTGACGCTGACTTAGGAATAAACATAAAGATCAATGGAATAGAATTGAGAATCTAGAAATAAACCATCACATGTATGGTAAATTGATTTTTGACAAGCGCATGAAGACAACTCAGTAGAGAAAGAACAGTCTTTTCATCAAATGGCATTAGGATAACTGGCTATCCACATGCAAAAGAACAAAGTTAGACCCTCACACCATTTACAAAACAATTCAAAACAGATAAAATACCTAAATGCAAGAGCTTAGACTATAAAACTCATAGAAGAGAACATAGAAATACATTTTCATAACCTTGGATTAGGCAATGTTTTCTTATACAAGCAACAAAAGAAAAAATAGGTTGGACTTCATAAAAGTTAAAAGTTTTGTTCTTGAAGCAACAGCATCAAGAAAATGAAAAGATAACACTGCAACACTGAAAATGGAAGACAACATTTGTAAATGATATGTCTGAAAAAGGACTTATCTAGACTATACAAAGAATCCTAACAGCCGGTAATGAGAAGATAAATAAACCCATTAAAAATGGGCAAAGGATCTGAATAGAAATTTCTCAAAAAAAAGTTATACAAGTAGACAATAAGCATATAAAAAGATGGTCAACATCTTTAATCATGAAAGAAATGCAAATCAAAACTGCATTGAAATACCACTTCACACCCACTAGGATGTCTATAAAAAAAGACAATAACAAGTATTGGGAGGATGTAGAGAAATTGGAATCTTTATATATTGCTGTTAAGAATATAAAATGGTGCAGCCAATATGGAAAACAGTTTGGCAGTTCCTCTAAAAGTTAAATACAGAATTATCATGGGACCCAGCAATTCTACTGCATGTATATACCCTAGAGAAATAAAAACATGTCCACGCAAAAACTTGTACATGAATGTTCATAGCAGTTATTCATGATAGCCATAAAAGTAGAAATGGCCAAACTGTACATCAACTGATGAAGGTATAAACAAAACGTGTTATATCCATGCATCAAATTTTATTTAATGATAAAAAACAAAGTATATGCTACGACATGAACTAACCACCAAAACATTATCATAAATAAAATATTAGAAAAAAGCCAGATATTTATAATTTTATTTATATGAAATGTCCAGAATAGCAAATTCAATGAGAAAGAAAATACATTAGTGATTACAGAGTCTCGGGTAGGGAAGAATGGGAAGTGACTGCTTATGGGTACCTAGCTTATTTTGGGAGAATTAAAATGTTCTGGAATTAGATAGTGTTACTGGTTGCACAACTCTATGAATATACTAAAAAGCATAGAATGGAACAGTTTAAAAGTGAATTTTATGCTATGAATTATACCTCAATAAGGCTGTTATATTAAAAACAGTACATTGGGCAATGAGTTAGGAAATCTGGATTTTAATCTAGGTTCTGCCATTTTTAATAATTTGACTTCAGACAAGCCCTTACCCTTTCTCACTCCAGTCTCCTCATCTGTGAAATGTGATATATCAGTGACCTTACACTTCTGATATTTTATGACTCTATACCTCTATCACCTTCTTTAAGAAACCTCCCTTGCCCAGCTGTCTAAAAGTGATGTCTCCCTGCTCTGAACTCGAATAACATTAACTACCTTGTATTGCAACTCTGCATGCTTCATCTTATTTCTTCTACTAGAATATGATCCACTTGAGGAAAGGTTCAAGCCTGTCTTATACATGGCAGGGAGTCAATGATTTTTTAAATGACCAGATACATGAAACTGTTTACATGTAGAAGTCACTCTATAGAATGAAGCAGTCAAAACATCAAAAAAAAAATTTTTTTTTTTTGGTTTATGTGTTATCAAAGTAAGTGGTTGATAGTTTTCCTAAAATTATTATTATTTTTTTATATGTTGTATGGTGGGGTCACATTTCATTCTTTTTCCACGTGAGTATCCCATTGTTAAAGGACCATTTGTTGAAATTTTTTTAGTTAGTTTGCTTTTGTTGGTTTCTTTGTTTTTTTGGGAAGTGCATGGGCCAGGAATCAAACCCAGGTCTCCCGCATAGTAGGTGAGAATTCTACCACTGAAGTATCTTTGCACCTCCAGTTTTCCCAAAATTTTACAAAAGACAATGATAATTTTAAGCAAAATAGAATTGTAAAGTTGATAGAGATTAGTATGATACATCACAGCAATTGTCATGTTATCTCATACAGATGAGCTTCTATCCTATTTTAAAATAGTTTGCTTGTAGCAGGCAGCCTCACTGACATTTGCATAAACATGATAATAGTCCAAAAATGAAAAGAAATAAAGTGCTGGACCCAGTGTTCCTTAATTGCAATTAATCAAGTCTTTAGTATTCCAGTAGATGTCCTGAGCCACACTGTTGTTTTTAAGAAGTGAAATGTTACCAATAAAAGACCTCACTAGAGTACACTATTATTAAATCCCCAATGAAAGGATGAAAGTAGGCTACTGTTTCCCTGCGTGTCTGACAAGCTGAAAATTTTAGACTATGAAGAAAGTTGAGTAAAAATATAATTAACTGCTTTCTTACTTCTTGTTTTTCTTTGGATACAAAAGACAATTATCTGAAAACTAATCTTCAATTTTGAATTTTTTCCTCTACTGATGAACTACATAATTTAACTCAAAAATTAATAAAAATACAAAAAAAAATGAAAAATTAGTTCTAACTTGTTAAGATTTAACTATAACCTCAGAATCCCACTACACTCCCTTTTTATTCTTTTTAATTACTAGTTTAGAATATCTGAATCCACCTCTAAGTGGAAAGTTTAGAAGAATTATTTGTAATTGATAAGAACAAACTAAAGCATCATTGAACCATGTGAAGCACCTATGCAAAATTAAATTGTGGATAAATAACTGGAAATAGCTGAGGACATTTTTTGTAGACGTCATTCAAAATACGACATGGATTCAAAAATAATGTTTGTAACCTTTAGTACCCAGATCTCTCAAATGCATTGAACTAGAGCATCTATATAGCATCATTATTCATCATCTTGGGCATGAGAACTTCTGTCTTGGGTTGTCTATTTAAATTTGTACTCAATGAATATTTATTGAGTACTAACTCTTATTCTGTTGGTGCAGACGATATTAATGAAACACAAAATATAAGGTTTATTGAATGCTTGCTTTGGCGTCAAGCACTATGCTAAGTTTTTTACAGGTGGTCTACTCCTATTTTCCAGAAATTACAGCTGAGAAAATTGAGGGTTAATGAGATGAAATAATTTGCCCAAAGTCACACAGCTGATAAGTGGTTCAGCTCTATGTTATATGTTTAGGGAATGCACAAATGAAAAACTGTACAGGTGTCTCAGAGAACTTACAATCTAGTGAAGATGTCAGAGAAGAAACAATGGAAGAGATAGACGCAAACAACATTATGGGGATGAGTGTTGATTCATGGTTGAATGTGGAGCTAACCTTTGCATTTAAAGGTTAGCATTCAAAACATTAGTGTTATGGTATGGAACGCTGTAATATATATATAAAAACATGTAGTTTAAAAAGCATGCCCCATTGCAGCAAGGCCTTTAGATCTGCCTTCCCCCTGGAGCTGAGTCCCTTGAAATATGGACCACCTTATGTTTACTTATGTATTCCCACTGACTAACATAATGAAGGGCTTAGAGTAAGTTCTCAGATATTCTTACTGAGTTAATCTGAGATCTCAGTCGAACTGAATTAAATTAAATCAAGTTTTTGGCCTTTTAAAATCTTTATAAGGGAAAATATATCCAGAATAAATAAGTGCCACAATAAATCTAGAAATTTGGGGGCTCATAAATCTGACAGCTTTCTTAATTGCTTATTTCATGGCAAAAATTATGTACTAATTATATATTGCTACATAATAAATTACTTCAAATTTAGCAGCTTAAAACAATATCAGTTTTTAATTTAAAGATTCAGTGAGTCAGAAATCCAGGTACTGCTTAGCTGTGTGCTCTGCTTCAAGGTCCTTTTCAAGGTTGCAAGGCAGGGGCCAGCCAGAGCCAAGGTTTCATCAGAGGCTCGACTGGAGAAGAATTTGTTCATATGTCTATTAGGAGCATCCAGAGCCGAGGTTTCATCAGAGGCTCGACTGGAGAAGAATTTGTTCATATGTCTATTAGGAGCATCCAGAGCCGAGGTTTCATCAGAGGCTCGACTGGAGAAGAATTTGTTCATATGTCTATTAGGAGCATTCAGTTCCTGTACTCTATCAGATTGAGGGACTCGCCTCCTTGCTAGCTTTTAGCCAGAGGCTTGCCTCATCTCCTTGCCATGTGGGCCCCTCCATATGCTAGTTTACTTCATCAAAGCCAACTAGGGAAGAGGCAATATGGAAAGTCTACTACCAAGATAGAAGTAAAATCTTATGTAACATAAACATGGAAGTAATAACCTATTATCTTTGCCATATTATTTTGGTTAATGGCAAGTCAAAGGTCCCACTCACATTCAAGAGGAGGGGATTACATAAAGACATGAGTACCAAGAGGAAGTAATAACTGGGGATCACCTTAGTGTCTTGTGTGCCACCCAGTTATTTCCAACATTAGACGTGGGGTTAGGTTTTTAGAAGTCTTGGCCCTGTGGCTTCAGGAGACCAGAATTTCTTTCAGAGAAGTTATGAATGCGTTCAAGTACTTTATGGGAACCTCGAGATGGGAATTTAATGTCATGAACTTATTATTTTATTTCTCCAAGTTCCCCATCACATTTAGAAGCAATCAACCAATTTTACTATATTCCTTATTTTAGCCAAAACATTTGAAGGTAGCAAACACTTTGCAACCTAGAGCCTTGTCTTCTATAGGCTTCTAATTACAAGTACCTAAAGGTGATGACTTGATTAATTCTTTGCCACTTCATGCCATGGATCTTTACCACTAGAAAGAGAGTGCCTCATAACATTAAAAGGAATCTGGTTAATTCAAGAAGCAATATCTGAAAACCCAGAAGAAATTCAGAGAAGTCATCCAGAAAACAGGTACTATTCCTCTGAAACCACTTTTAATATCAGTCATGGCTCAACCAGAGAAGCAGAACCAGTTGGAGATTCTTATTCTCATGCTCTCTCATTCTCTCTCTCATTCTCATTCTCTCGCTCTCTCTCTCTCTCTCTCTCTCCCTCCCTCCCTCTCCTCTCTTTTTCTGTTATGGGATTTATTACAGTTATGCCATTGTGGAAGCTGGTTAAGCATTCCCTGCAATAATGTTGTCTCTACATTCAAAGCTGATGCTTAGATACATAGGTCCAAATAGAAGGCAGTCAGGAAGGAAAGATTACAGGCAGGTTGGAACCCAAAAGCAAGCATACAACCTCCACAAGGATGGACAGAAACCCTTGTCCATTCTTGTTGCCTCTCACTTTGGTGATGAGGGTATCTTACAGAAGCCAGGACTTAATCACAGAGTTAAATACACATGCCTGTACTAGGAGTCAGAGAAGCTAAAGGAGAATCCAAATATTTCACGTCAACCAGTGAGTTAACAGATCAACAGCATACGTGGGCTACAAAATGGCTGCAGCTTCCCCTTCACATTAGAAATCTTGCAAGAATCTCTATTGCGGCCACCCTAGCCAGAAACAGAAGAAAGGGAATTCTGGGAACTATATTTTGCCTAGCCATCATAAGCTGGGGCCCTCTGGCAATTATGTAATTAAAAGGTTGTAAATAATATTTTGTTGATTATTGGATATTCTCCATCACATGTTGCTTTCCCTGCTTTTCTGTATCTTTTTTCCTTAATTTCTACACATTACATGTTCCTTTATCCTTTTTTGTTCCTTGAACTGATCCTCTTCATTTGATCAACTTCTTTTTGTACCTAGGATCAACACAAATATTTCCGCTCTTTATTGCTATCTAATTAAATTTATAAACTCCTGAAAAGAAGTCTATTTGTATCTCAAAATACAAGTCACAAAACTAAGTACACAAAGATCTCCACCATTCTGCCATGAATAAGAATAAGACATATGGGAGGAAGTTCTGGGGTCTGGAATGCATGACCTTAACATGATGGGCAAGATCAGAAAGGATCATCCAAAGAGGAATGAGGATCCTAGGAACTTTGAACTCATGGCCCATTTTCCTGGGGCCACACTGGCCAATCTGTAAACTTCTAGAGCCCTACAAGTGTCTATATCTAACACAAGAAGATTTTTCAATACCAGCAGAGGGAAGTGGCAACATAGATACCCCTAAAGCAAAACTGCAAGCTCAATAAGGACTAGATGTAGGTGCAAAAGATCTGAAAATCCCCATATGCTTCAAGGAAGGAACACAGGGGCTGAGAAAATTTCTGTGCCTAAGTTTACTGAGGGCAGCACCTTGATGAGCAGAAGTGAACCCGATGCTCACTGAGAGCTGAATGCCCTAGATGCCAAGTGATCAGGCAGCATCTGTTACACTTCAAGCAACCTTAGTTCAGTGATGAAACCAGATGAGCCACTGTGCCTCAAATTGTAAGGCAGCACATGAACCAGCCACCTATGCCCCATTTTTAGGAGGACTCCTGAGCTATCCACTATACCTAGATACCATCTTGGGAAGGAAGATAAGTTAATAGAGAATTTCTAAATCTTTAATTGAAAGAAGCTGTTTAATCTCAAAGAGATTGATTTGCTATTATTTAGAAAGTTAAAGATTGAGTTGGTTGATCAGTTCATGGGTGGGTATATAGAGTCTGTTTGTGTGTTTCCTTTACTTTGTTTCTCTTACGGTACTGGAAAGTGAAATACTCAGAAGGGAGATTAGCTTGATTAGAGGAATTGAAGACCTGGAGCCCTATGAGTGAACTTTCAACTCAGTCTGTAAAATCAGAATTGGCTATACCTATAAATAAGTGATCATCTATATACTTTGAATGGTCTGCCTTACCAGGAGCCTGCCACTATATCAAACTCCCATTTTCTTTCTTTCTTTTTTTTTTTTGTAAGGAAGGGCAGGCAAAGAGGATTGAGGCCCTGTCTCTAAAAGATTAGAGTTAAATGTTTGCATTATCTAAGAGTAGCCTTCTTCCATGGGCATAATAGTACAGAATTAATAAAAATAATAGATAACAATGATTGAAACTTACTGTGTAAGTAATGTACACATTCGTTCTGTTTCTTCCTACTTTTTGTTTTAAATTTTGCATGTCTATAGTAAACTTGAAAAAATAAGTATAATGAACCTGCATATATTGCTCACATAGATTTTCCATTTATTAACACCCTACTACATTTATTTTATTCTATACAAGTCTATTCATTTTTTTGGTTGAACTATTTGAAAGTATATTTCAGACATCATGACACTTTTTACATTTCTAGCAATAATACTGAGGTTGTAAAGCCTGTCAGTGGAAATGACTCAAAACCCTGCAGTCTGACTTGGAGCCTGTACTTCCAATCACTGAACTATTCTGATGCATTTGGGAAAAGTGAGAGACATGTGACAGGTAAGATAGATGATAGATAGGATGAAAGCAGCAGGAGAGAGCTGGGGTGGGTGGGTAGGCAGTGAATGGGGTGCTGGGAGACCAAAAAGAAGTTAAAGGACGAGGAAATTGGGAAGGGGAGAGGAGGATTTTTATAAAGAGATGGGGCCACCAAGTGAGTGCCAGTAAGACAAAATCTCCTGTTTGCTTTGATGTGTGTTTAGCACTATATCACAGGCAGTTAGGCACTTGGTCATTGCTTCGATGTTAATAGGCACAGGTCTCTAAATCATTGAGTTACCTAATCACTAGATTTATATTTACCGTTATATGAACAATATGCCAATCCTCATGAATGTTTTTTAAATGTATCCTATAACTTTTTTTAATGTATCCCTATAACTATCATGAAAATAGTTCTTGGTATCTGCAATACATAACAATTATAAAAGGATTCATTTTATGACATGAATATATATTAACATTTGCTCATCATGGCTGAAAAAGGAGTACCCAAATACTTGTAAAAAACAAAAGCCTGAGAGCCCTTAAAATATACCCAAAATTAGGTCAAAGGGCTATTCATCACGCTTAAACCAAGAAATTAGCTCCATCATTGTAATCAATATATATGTCAATATAGTTATATATATCACCTGGTTGGTGAACAAAAACCATTGGGGTTGGGTGATAATAACCAGGTAAAGGAAGGAAACAGAGCACTCACGTGTTTACCTAATAATTAACCAATGAAAACATCTTACTTGCACTGAACTCTACTTTCCCTCTCAAGATTGCCCACTTGATTCTGAAGGCAAGTTTCAAATCTTTTATTATTTAAGGCAATGGCTTTCAAACTTTTCTCACAGTGACTTATGTTGAGAAATACAGTTCTGTTAAGTACAAACAAATACATTTATCAAAAATATTTTTACGTATTATATTTATATATGTTATTTAGAAAGCTGTTTTCTCTCAATGAATGCAATATTTCTCAATTTGATTAAAAACTCTTTAGAGCACCACAATATCAATTTATTGAGGGAGGATTATGCAAAGATGGTAGAGTAGGAAACTCCAGAAATCAGTCCCCCCACCAAATTAGCTATTGACCAGGAGCTGTCTGAATCAGCTATTTTGAAACACTGTGCAGCATCCAGGAGGAGCACGAGGAAGAGGCCGATAAATTGTGACAAATAAATTGTGATAAATATCAGTGAATTTCACCCTCCCTGCAGCAGCTACCCAGGCCCATCCCCCAGCTTCAGGGCAGGCAGCACAGGGACTTATAACTCAGGCTCCTAGCTCAGTTTGCTGTCAGGGTGGGGCAAAAAGACCCAGCCCTCCAAACAATAGGGGGGTGTAGTCTAATCACTGGTTACTGCTTTTGATCAGCTACTTTAGGTCTCTGCAGCCCAGCCCTGAGGGTGGCCATTGCTCTAACTCCCATTGGGCAAAGTTAATAGAGGAGGAATCTTAAAGACAGTAACCTTTCTCAAAGAAAGAAAGACAGTTAAAGGGTTGCATTAACTGGGCAAGTGCTGAACCAAGACAATGCAGCTTCAAAAGCCACAGAAGAAGCTCCTGGTGCCTTTATTAGCTTACTCCCACCCCCTCCACAATGCAAGTAGAACCAGCTTGTGCTACCATTGTGAGTTCCTGACCCTGTTCCAGATGGAGCAGAATGGCCCCAGTGCACATATGGGGTTGCATGTATGTCAGTGCCAATCTACTGAGTTGAAGTCTAAAAGACTGAGCCAGGAATATGTCTTGAGCTTGCACTCCCAGAGTTTGTCCTGAGGGCAGAGATGCAACTTATAGACAGTTGTACAGTGTAAGAAACAATTAAGTTGAAAAAGTTGGGGGCAGAGGGCTACCTGCATTAAGTCACATAAGAGAGGAGTTAGGAAGAGGAGAAAGTCTATTTCAAAGGGAGTAGCATGTTCATGGATTTGAAGACCAAGTATTGTTAAGATGTAGTTTCTATACAAAGAGATTTACAGATTCAACACAATCCCAATCAAAATTCCAACAGTTTGGAAAAGCCAAACATCAAATTTAAATAGATGGGCAAGGAGCCCTGAACAGCCAAAGCCATCTTGAAAAAGGAAGTGAAGTTGGAGGACTCATACTTCCTAATTTTAAAATGTATTACAAGTTCACAGTAGTCAAAATAGCATTATACTAGCAAAATAGCAGATATATAAACCAATGGAATCGAATTGAGAGTTCAGAAATCAACCTTCACATTTATGGTCAACTGATTCTTACAAGAAGGCCAAGTCTACTGAATTGAGCAACAAATGGTGCTAGGAAACCTGGATTTCCATATGCAAAAGAATGAAGATGGACCCTTAATTTACATCATAAACAAAAATCAATTCAAAATGGGTCAAAGACCTAAACTATCAAGCTCCTAGAAGAAAACATAAGGAGGCATCTTAAGGGCTTTGTATTAGGCAATGGTTTCTTAGATTTTATACCCAAAGCATAGGCAACAAAGGAAAAAATAGATAAATGTGACCTTATCAAAACTGAAAACATTTGCTCATCAAAGGATTTTATCATGAAAGTGAAAAGATAACCTACACAATAGGAGAAAATTTTAAGAAACCACATGCTAGATAATGGTTTAATAGAGTATACAAAGAAATCCTAAAATTTTTAAACATAAACAACCCAATTTAAAAATGGGCAAAAGACATGAATGACATGTATTTAGAAGAGATATTCAAAGATACAAAAATCCAAAAATCACATGAAAAGCTGCTGAACATCATTAGCCATAAGGGAAACACAAATCAAACCATAATGAGATACCATTTCACATTCACCAAAAAGGCTACTACTAAAAAAAAAAAAAGGAACATTATTAATGTTAGAAAGGATGTGGAGAAATAAGGCCACTCATTCATTGTTGCTAGCAATGTAAAATTGTGTAGCTACTGTGGAAGACAGTTTGTTGTTCCCTCAGAAAATATAGAATTACTATATGACCCAGAAATCCAACTTCTAGATATATACCCAAAAAAATTGAAAGCAGGCACTTAAACAGGTATTTGCACACTGATGTTAATATTGGCATTATTCACAATTGCCAAAAGATGGAAGCAACCTAAGTTTCCACCAACAAATGAATAAGTAAACAAAATGTGGCATATGACATACAATGAAATATTATTCAGCTGAAAAAAGGAATGAAGTTCTGATTCATACAACATGGATGAATCTTGAAGATACCATGTCAAGTGAAATAAACTAAATGCAAAAAGACAAATATTGTATGATTTCACTATATGAAATAATTAGAATAAGCAAATTCACAAGAGTTACAAACTAGAATATAGGTTACCAGGGACTAAGGATGTGGGAGGAAAAGAGGAATTAATGGTCTATTGTACAGAATTTCTATGTGGGCTGATGGAAAAGTTGGTAATGAATTGCGGTGATGGTAGCACATTATGAATATAATTAATAGCACTGAATTATATATTTGAATGTGGTTAAAAGAGGTAAAATTTTAGATTATTTTTTATATATATGTAACTCAAATAAAAATTTTTAAAAGAATATATAGGACTGTCCAACACATACAGAGAACTCAAATGTAAACCATGGACTATATTTAGCAGTGTATTGGTAAAAATGCTCTTTCATTAATTGTATCACCTGTATCATATTAATGCAATGTGTTCCTAAGAGGATGATATATGGGAATTCTGTGTTCATGCATGATTTCTCTGTAAACATAAAATATCTATTAAAAATCAATTTAATGAATTTTATTAACTCAGTAAATTCAGTGAGTTTCCTCAATATTTAAAATGTAAAAATACTATCAGAGTGCATTACAGGAAATATAGCTTAAGTATTGTTTCACAAAAATTTTGTTTCAATTTTGTGTATATATACGTATGTGTATTCTGGGGCATGAAGTAAAATCTAAATTTTCCTGTGGTCTTAGCAAAAAAAATTGGACTCATCCAATATGTGGCGCCTACCATTTGAAAAACATTGTAGCCTATGGGACCACAAATAACTGCCCTCATTTTCAAAAATGCTTCATTGTACTATCACAATTTTGAAAGAATTCATTATGTCAGTTCAAGTTCTTACCTTCTAGAAACGAGTTTGTAAAGTATGACTCAGCAGTGTGTAGCCATACAAAGGGCCATTTTTTTAAGTAACAAAGAGATACTGAAACATTATGCTCTGCTCAGTCTTAGACTCTCAGACTCAAAAATATTATGATAGAGAGAAATCTAGAAACTATCAAGAAAAGCAAAAAGTGCTTTAAACACAAAAAAGAAAAAAAAAATTTATAAAAACGACTTACGGGGCACCGAAATTGATACACTAAGAAAATATTAGCTAGTGTCACATTTGACTGAGATACCATGATGAACGTGACAGCTCTCAAATTTGATATCACTAAAGAATGGTTCTTATGAAAAGGAAAAGACTTTCTTTTCTACATATAGTTTAGCCTATTTTCACCTACAGCAAGTTTCTATGATGATAACCACTGTAGACATTTAAAGACAAAGATCAGCAGATAAATATGAACTGAGTATGTGATCCAAGAGAGGACAGGGTGACAGTTGGAAGAATTAAAGTTTAAAGATAAATATAACTTTTTATCTTGGTATCAAAAAAAAAGCATTTGCAATAGTGAGAAGAAGTTTTGAGTGAGGGGAAAGCTTGGACTGACTCCTAAAGAGAGTTGTTATGGGTTGTTTTCAGCAGAAGGAATTGCTAGATTAGAAAAACAGACTCCAAATTAGAAATATCAGCAAATTTAATAGAAATAGTTCACAATAGCTAAATTATGAGATGATATGGGTTGAGTAAAATTATCTAATGACTTTCTAATATTTAACATTTAAAAATAACTCATAACAGACACACTATCTCAGTCAGATTGCTGTCAATAAGCAAACAAAAACTGAGAGTAGTTCTTGGCTTTTGTTTTCTAAGCTACAGATGAATCCTGGCACTGAGTGATAAACCTGCCTCTGGGAAGTACTCTAAGTCAGTTTTCTGGGCAGCTCTTTCACGAGCTGAATCACAGAATGGAATATGCACAATTCTTGAAAGGCATTCTCATTACTATTCCTGCCCAAAGTCACCTAACTTTGGACTACAATTCCACAAGAGGAAGGTGTACATATGGAATGGGTAGGAGTCAAAGAAATCACCAAACCAGCCAGTGCCCCAAGATAGGATCTTGTTTTACATAGTAAGAGGAGACCAAACTTCATTGATGAGCTACTAAACAGAGAATAATAAAAAGAACCATGGCCCCCAGATTATTGCCAAATTTTCTTCCTGTTTTAAAAACAACTACAAAACAAGAACTTAAGCTCACAGACTTTGTCCCTCAGTGCTCCTATAGAGTGATAATGAAAAAGAATATAAATTCCAAATAGAAATTGTCCTTCCCATGATCAAAACATTCTTTTCTACTTTTTCAACATTCCTCCTCCAATTAAGTTTTGTACACAAAAAGCAAGGTCCCCCCTAGAATGTACCACATAATCTCCATTCACTCCTTCACTACAGATGTTTCTGGCTTTCTTACTTCTATTAATGTGACCCATGGCAATGTTGTGAAAACGTCTCTAAAACCTAGGGAAGGGATAAGAGAACAGAGACCACCAATCATTGTTTTCCCCAAATGTCTCGTCTCTTGTACGGAACATGATGGAAAACATAGGGGCCCTTATAGTGTAGTTATTTTCTTTTGAGCTAAGTGATATATCACTTTCCCTGCTATAATTTAATTTGATTAATCATGAAGACCTCAGGAAGTGACTTCTGTTTTAATTAGGTAGGTACTTAGTAGTTCAATAATAATTTTAACAGTGACAAGCAGTAGTATTTACTGATCCATGAACAGAAATATTAAAATATTACAGCATTCTACCTACATTAAATAGGAGCATGAATATCATTTAAATATTTTACATGGAGGGAAAACTTCTAAATATGGAATGATGATTTGTTAATAGGTTAGGTTTAACTAGAAAGGTAAACACTTCATAAATATACATTAACTGTGCGTTTATTAGATGCCAGGCACAGGGGTTTAAACATAAAGAAAAGCCTCAATATTTCATTGTCTGGCTCAGAGATATGTAAACATATAATTTCCATACAGTGAGAAAAATATTTATATACAAAGCACCAGGAGAACATAGATGCAGACTTCCTGGAAGTGGTGTGTTTTAGAGGATGAAAACTTTACTTGGGAAAAGGATATTCTTAGGGAAAAGACATTTCTTAGGGAAAAGATATTCTGTTTGCCTCATGGCAGAGGCAAATAATATGCAAAGAAACAAATATGGTTTGCATAATATGCTAATACAACAGCAGCAATTGTAGAGATACTACTTACAACATTAATAGAATTTAAATAGCAGCCATATAGAGCCCAGAATCCAGCTGAGAGGGTATTCTGGTCATTTGTTTTGGGGATTCCCAGCATATATTTCCTCCTTCCTAACCGAGTCCAAATTCTTTTGGGATATGATCTCTCCCACATTGTAGGAGAACTTGGTGAGGTGGTGCATCCCGGTCCTTATTTCTTAAAGTGAACCCAGTTCAGAAAGAGGGGTGACTACAGGTCCTAAGCTAGCCTAATTAGATGGCCTCTTCTAGGACTCTGATACGTGACCAAGAACAGAAGGTGTCATGTATTGTCTATCTCCAAAGGGTATTCTGAACAGACTGCTCCTCAGACTCTTACCTCCTTGTCCCTTTAAAAGTTTATCCCCCTGGAGGTCTCGCGCTGCCTGACTTTAAGGCATATTATGAAGCCACAGTGGTCAAAACAGCATGGTATTGGCATAAAGATAGATATATCGACCAATGGAATCGAATAGAGTGCTCAGATATAGACCCCCTCATCTATGGACATTTGATCTTTGATAAGGCAGTCAAGCCAACTCACCTGGGACAGAACAGTCTCTTCAATAAATGGTGCCTAGAGAACTGGATATCCATATGCAAAAGAATGAAAGAAGACCCATCTCTCACACCCTATACAAAAGTTAACTCAAAATGGATCAAAGATCTAAACATTAGGTCTAAGACCATAAAACAGTTAGAGGAAAATGTTGGGAGATATCTTATGGATCTTACAACTGGAGGTGGTTTTATGGACCTTAAACCTAAAGCAAGAACACTGAAGAAGGAAATAAATAAATGGGAGCTCCTCAAAATTAAACACTTTTGTGCATCAGAGAACTTCATCAAGAAAGTAGAAAGACAGCCTACACAATGGGAGACAATATTTGGAAATGACATATCAGATAAAGGTCTAGTATCCAGAATTTATAAAGAGATTATTCAACTCAACAACAAAAAGACAGCCAACCCAATTACAAAATGGGAAAAAGACTTAAACAGACACCTACCAGAAGAAGAAATACGGATGGCCAAGAGGCACATGAAGAGATGCTCAATGTCCCTGGCCATTAGAGAAATGCAAATCAAAACCACAATGAGATATCATCTCACACCCACCAGAATGGCCATTATCAACAAAACAGAAAATGACAAGTGCTGGAGAGGATGCGGAGAAAGAGGCACACTTATTCACTGTTGGTGGGAATGTCAAAGGGTGCAACCACTGTGGAAGGCAGTTTGGCGGTTCCTCAAAAAGCTGAATATAGAATTGCCATACGACCCAGCAATACCATTGCTAGGTATCTACTCAAAGGACTTAAGGGCAAAGACACAAACGGACATTTGCACACCAATGTTTATAGCAGCGTTATTTACAATTGCAAAGAGATGGAAACAGCCAAAATCTCCATCAACAGAAGAGTGGCTAAACAAACTGTGGTATATACATACGATGGAATATTATGCAGCTTTAAGACAAGATAAACTTATGAACCATGTAATAACATGGATGGACCTAGAGAATATTATGCTGAGTGAATCCAGCCAAAAACTAAAGGACAAATACTGTATGGTCCCACTGATGTGAACGGACATTCGAGAATAAACTTGAAATATGTCATTGGTAACAGAGTTCAGCAGGAGTTAGAAACAGGGTAAGACAATGGGTAATTGAAGCTGAAGGGATACAGACTGTGCAACAGGACTAGATAAAAAAACTCAAAAATGGACAGCACAATAATACCTAATTGTAAAGTAATCATGTTAAAATACTGAATGAAGCTGCATCTGAGCTATAGGGTTTTTTTTGTTTTTGTTTGCTTGTTGGTTTGTTTGTTGTTGTTGTTTTTTACTATTACTACTACTTTTATTTCTTTTCTTTATATTAACATTTTATATCTTTTTCTGTTGTGTTGTTAGTTCCTCTAAACCGATGCAAATGTACTAAGAAACAATGATCATGCATCTATATGATGATGTTAAGAATTACTGAGTGCATATGTAGAATGGTATGATTTCTAAATGTTGTGTTAATTTCTTTTTTTTTTCTTTCCGTTAATAAAAAAATTAAAAAAAAATAAAAAAAAAAAATAAAAAAAAAAAGTTTATCCCCCAATTGAGATGTCAGACAGCCAGCAAGCTACAGCCACTTACAAGAGTAAACAGACACAGATCTTCCTTCAGAGAAGTCATGAGCTCCCCCTGAAGCCACAGGAATTTACTCAGTTCGTGCACAGGGATAGCGAGAGAGTGCAGAGAAAGTAAAACACCCATGAAACCCTCTGTAATGGATGGGAACCCCAGCCTCACATCCCCCAGTGAGACAATTTTGGGAGGTATTCTGTTTGCTCCGCTGAAGTCCCAGTAGGATCAAGTCACAAATGCCTATAGCAGAAACCAGGATTTGTATTTGCTATCTGGCCCTTTCCAGCTCACTCTAATTATCCTCCCTTTCTCCTTCCCTCCCTCCCTCCCTCCCTCTCCTTTCTAGCAGCAGTTTCCAAGTGAACTATCTTGCCTCAGGCTCTAGTATGACATAGTTTATCTAATTATCACAACAATCTAGTGGGTATGCATTATATTCCCCATTTCAGAGATGTTGAGGAAGGGCTCAGAAAGGTTGTTTAATCTGTCCATCTGATAGTGGAAGACATGGGACTTGAACTGATTGTAAAACACATGCTTTTAACCCTGTGCTAAACTACCCAAACACTATCAGATGGATGATTATATGAGAGGAACTAAAACATTAATATATGAATGATATTTGATGTATTCTGTTTTCTACTTACACATATTTCTGTGGGTGATACCACAAAAGAAAATTATATTCATTTCGCTAATGCCTTCAAAAATGAGGATAAAAGTCATGACTCTACAATTTCAAGAAAGTAGTTTAATCAGATACTCTGCTTTTTTCCCCTTTCAATTAAAATCTGTTTTCAAATTGCCAATGAAAACTTACCTACCATATACTACAAAAACAAGCCTTTTCTGTTGTTGTTATTTACTACAGTGGACAACTGTTTTCTTCTGTCTAGAATCCATTTACCTTCTTTGGGTAAATGTGCAAAAAACTTCCTTGGAAAACCCATTTCCAAATTTCTATCCTTATGGTTTGGGTGGAGTTGCTCCAACCTTGACTCCAGGGATTGTCATGTGTACCAAGCTGGGCTGGCAGGAGCTAATTGGACTCAGTTACAGATGCTTCCTTTCTTTCCTGGTCTGTTATTAAAGACTGCCTCAACCAAGAGCCACCATGAGAGGCAGACCTGCTACAAACAGAAACAATTTGGAGGAGAAAACATAATGGAGATGAAAGCAAACTTTCTGAATTCTCAAATAAGATAAGTAATCTTTCTTTTTCTGAAGTCAGTTCAGATTCAGTCTTTGTCATTTATAATTAAGGTTCCCAATAAATATACGTAACTTAGTTTCCTTTATTTTATCCTCTGTGACCTATATTCTAAAATCTCAGGCTTGGAAATTATTTTAAAGGTCACCTGGTAAAGCCAATTAGGTAAAGTTTGGACACTCATCTCTTACTCCAGCTCTTTCCTCCAGTCATGCGGGGTTTGCAACCTCCAAAGTCAGGTTAATTGTGTGTTTGTGTGTGTGTGTGTGTGTTCATGGTGTATGGCAGGGATCACATTTCATTCTTTTTTCGTGTGAATATTCCCTTAATTCACCACCATTTGTTGAATCTTTTGTTTGGTTGGTTTTTGTTTGTTTGCTTGTTCGTTTGTTCGGGAAGTGTATGGGCCGGAAATCGAAGGGACAGGTTATTTTTAAGGTGCTTGGGATTTTAACTATTCCTAAGTGAAATCTATATTCTGGTGATGAAAGGAATAGACAGTAAGTAATATACATAAAAAATCAGTTAATGACATAGTACGTTAAATAGTAATAATAAAGAAAAAACATTGAAGTAAGGCCTGAGAGTGAGAAACACAGGTTGCCTTATTAAACAGGTTGATCTTGGAGGAGTCTTCATGAGAAGATAAGATTTGAGGGAAGATTTTAAAGAAGTGAGGGAACTAGTCAAGAAGACACTTGGAGAATTGAGCATTGCAGGCAGAGAGAGCAGCTAGACCAAAGGCTCTATGTTGAGTCTGTGCCTGGCATATTCTAAGAACTGCAAGGAAACCAATATGAATGGAGCTGAATAAAAAAGGAAAAGAGTAGTAGGAGAAGGAATCTAAGAAGCAAAGGAAGGGTATATGTCATGCAGACTTATAGATCATGTATTAATTATCTATTGCTGAGTAACAAATTAGCCCCCACTTGAGCAGCTTTAACACAACAAACATTTAATATTATTATACCACTTAGTTTCCATGGTTTAGGAATTTGAGAGGTGTGTGCTGTGTGGTTCTAGCTCAGGGACAATCATGAGTTTTTGTTGAAATGCAGTCTAGGGCTGGTCATCTGAAGGCCTGATGGGGGCTGGAGAATCTGCTTCTAAAGATGGCTCACTCACGTGACTGTTGGCTGAAGGCCTCAGTTCCTTACCATGTGAACCTCTCCATAGAGTTGTTTGAATGCTTTCACAATGTGCAACTGGCTTCCTCCAGAGCAATCAATCCAAGAGAGGGAGACTAGCATCATAATGTCTTTTGTGATGCAGTCCCAGAAATCACACACCATCACTGCCATAATATCCTAATATTAATAATACGGTATTAATAATACCGTGATAATCCATGATAATATCCATTTAATTCCATTAAAAAAATAAGATAAAAAAAAATGTCTTTGGGTCCTTTAGTGTCCTAATTTGGCAAGTATGCCAAAAGACTGTCAATCTCATATGCTGAAGTAGAAATGGGCTAATCCCCATTAACCAAGGTACAAAAATTTACAGTATATGATAGACCAGATCAGTTTTAACTGATTCATAATTGTATTCTCTGACTAGGCTTTAGACATAAAAGACAAACCCACATGGAGGCATTTAATTTAAGTGTGGCAGAAAGTTGGGAACCATGAGGTCTGATATACAAAGATAAATGATTTAATGAGGCACAGTCCCCTGACCCTGATGTATACAGGCAAAGAAGAGGTCATACTGTTCTATGAGACAGGGAATCAAACCTGGTAATCAAATAGGTAAGGCCTATCCAAGTTCATAGGGAAGGATAAGTTGTAAATTCTAGGAGGCAGAGATCATTTAGGGCCATTTGGGAGACTGGATACCACAGGTTATAATTAGGAATTTGGGTTTATTACTCAGCAAGAAATGGGGAGTTATTTTAAGCTTTAAATAAAGCAGAAGTGTAATATTACACATTTTGAAAAGATTACTGCTATTTCTTGATATGACACCAAAAGCATGAGCAACAAAATTAAAAAATAAATAAATAAAAAGGACTTGGTCAAACATGAAAAAAGTTAGAATGGACATAACCCAAATACCCGCAAAGAGTGGGAAAAGGATCAAAGGTGATGGTGGAGTTACACAGAGAAGGTCAGGTTTAACAAGCGAGTATACGTGCTGAATCATTATACTGATATTTATTTTAGCCTCCAGTACCTTAGAGCAATTAGAAACAAAAACCTAAAATTGTGGAATTGTAGCCCATACCAAACTCTGAAATCTATTCTACAATGAATTGTTGCAATGCACTTTGAAATTTATTGCTTTTATGTACATATGTTATTTAAATAGAAGGAGTATAACAAAGAAGAAAGGATTTAACAAATGAATATGACTGCTGAATCATTATATTGATATTTCTGTTGTTCCCCAATGTTTCAGAGCAGCTAGAAGAAAAAAATGAAAAATCGTGGAACTGTAACCCATACCAAACTTTAAAACTTGTTCTATAACTACTTGTTAAAATGTACTTGGAAATTTATTGCCTTTTTGTATATATAATATATTTCACAATTTAAAAAAATTATAAAAACCTAACATAGGGCAGGCCACAGTGGCTCAGCAGGCAGAGTTCTCACCAGCCATGTTGGAGATCCAGGTTCGATTCCCAGTGTCTGCCCATGAGAAAAAAAAAAAACTAACATATACAAAAAAAAGGGACTTGTTCAAAATTTTAAACTTTTGCATGTCCAAAGAGACTTATCAATCAAATGAAAGTGAACTTATAGAATGGGAGAAAATAATTGTGAACCATATTATCTAATAATGGTTCAATATTCAGAATATAGAGAGAACTGCTACAACTCAACAATAAAAGACAAATAACCCAATTAAACTAGGTAAAGGATTTGAATAGACATTTCTCCAAAGAAGATATATAAATGGCCAATAATATGAAAAGATAGTTTGATATCACTGGTCATCAGGGAAAGGCAAATCAAAGCCAATATGAGACACCATTTTTTTGTTTTATTTTTTTGAGACATCTTTTTTATTAAAAAAACAGAAAAAACATTTTCTATAGAAAACATAAAAGAAACAAAAGAATTATACAATACAAAAATAAAAAAAAAATTAAGCAAAAACTTTAAAAAAAAGAATTATACACCATGATCATATAGGATTTAGCTCTGGTTTGCAAAGGCAGTTCAACTTATGTCAATTAATGTAATGCACCACATTAACAAAACGAAGGGAAAAAATGCATGGTCATCTCAATTAATGCACAAATGGCATTTGACAAAATCCAGCAATGCTTCATGATAAATGGATTCCTGAGAACACCAGGAATGAAGGAAATTTCCTCACCATGATAAAGGGCATATATGAAAAGCCTACTGCTAGCATCTTAATGGCAAAAGATTGAATGTGTTCCCTCTAAGATCATAAAGAAGCAAGGATGTCCACTGTGACCACTGTCACTCAACATTGTACTGGAAGTTTTTGCCAGTGCAATCAAGCAAAAATGAACTAAAAGGCATCCATGTTGGAAAGGAAGAAGTAAAACTTTCCCTATTTGCGGGTGATCTGATCCTATATACAGAAAATCCTGAAAAAATTCACAACAAAGCTTCTAGAGTTAATAAATGAATTCAGCAAAGTAGTTGGGTACGAGATGAATACTCAAAATCAGTAGTGCTTCTACACATCAGCAATGAACTAGTTAAAGGATAAATCAAGAAAAAAATTCCATTTACAATGGCAGCTAAAACAATCAAACATCTAGGAATAAATCTAACTAATGATGTAGGGACTTGTACACAGCAAACTACAAAATGTTGCTAAAAGAAATCAAAGGCATAAATAAATAGAAGGCTGTTCTGTGTTCATGGATTAGAAGACTAAATATTGTTAAGATGTCACTCCTACGCAAAAATGATTTATAGATTCAATGCAATCCCATTCAAAATCTCAACTACCTTCTTTACAGCAATGGAAAAGGTAACCATCAACTTTATTTGGAAAGAAGGGATCCTTCTTCAGCCAAAGTAATCTTGAAAAAGAAGAATGAAGTTTGAGGACTCACACCTCCTGATTTTAAAACTTATTACAAAGCCACAGTAATGAAAACAGCATGGTACTGACACAAGGACAGGCACACAGCCCAATGAAATTGAATGTAGAGCTCAAAATCAACCCCCACATTTATGACCAACTGTTTTTTCTTTTAAGATACAAACATATTTATTATTTCTAGGTACTATTCTAAGTGCTTTAAACATATTAATCTTCCCAACTCTATGCAGCAAACATTATTATTTCTGCCATTTTACAGATAAGGAACCAAAATATAGAAATAAAACATAGCTTGTACAAAGTCACAGGATAATAAGCAACAGAGCTGGAATTCAACAATATTCAAGTAACAGGATTGCTTAATCTTATGGTGACCCTATATTTAGCCTCCTGTGGATCCACTACATTACCCTCTGGAAGGAATGTACCATTCTACTTACCTACCAACATTGAATAGGTATACCTCTTCTCCAGGGTGTTTAGGGTAGTGATTAACCCTAAAATGTGAGCTGGAAAAAGAAAGGACATGAAAGAGGTATAGGCATTAAAAGGAGGTGGAAGCAAAAGATCTGAGGTCCCATTAGAGTCAAAGAATTGTTGGAAGTCAAGTTCAAGAGAGAGTCTACTGGAAACACAGGACATGGTGGTGAGAAAGTGGGGTGTATGAAATCGAAGTAATAAAGAGGTCAAGGGTGGGGCCAGGAGAGAGAGAGATTGGCCAAGATAGAGTGGAAGATAAGATCACTGGAAGAGAAGCAGTCAAGAAATAATAGGACAAGGTTTTAGAAGGATTATCTATGCATGCATTGTAACTTAACATAATTCAGACAAAAATGTTATTGGAGAGAATGACATGGAAGCTAATAAGACCAAGCAACAAAGGGAAAATAACCCAGGGATCTATAGACAACACCAACGAGGAGAGGCAGGACTGATAAAATCTCATGGTGTGAGATTCACAGTTGGTTGTTTATAGGGAGGAGATACATACTGTGGTCTGAAAGCAGCAATGTGGAACAAGGAGGATACCTATCCACCTCCAAATTAGGGGTACTAGGCAAAAAACAGCCACTACATGAGAGAGTGCAGGAAAATATGACCTCAGGGAAGTCTCGAGTTTTCCCTTAAAGCAAACAGGTGAAGAGAATAGGTTGAAGATATTGGGGATTTTGCTACCAGCAGACTCTGAGAGCACAGTGGATGAATTTCAGATCCTGGAGAGGGGGTAAAAGGAATAAGACAATGGTTATCAAAGTGTTGGCCCAGTATCTCAAATGTCAGCATCTCTTGGGAACTTGTTAGAAATGAAAACTACCTGGCCTCATCCCAAGCCTACCGAATCAGAAACTAATTTAGGTCCAGCCCTCAGGTGATTCCTGTACACATTAAAGTTTGAGAACCTTTGGAAAAGGGCATATGCAGGTTCTCTTGGGGCTTTAAGTGTATGAAGGAGGGTGACCTGGGAGTCTGGGAGATTTTATGGTGTTTGGCATAGCCATCATCAAAGGACATGAGATTATTCCTAGATTTAAGGCAGACAGTGATGGCATGTCTGTAGGAGATAGATGCATCAGAGAGAAGAAGTTTTTGGCACTCACTCTTGGCCCTAAAAGTTCATAAGGGTCACAGATAAAAAAATATATTCCTGTATTTTGCTTAAATGGGTTTCTATTGGTGCATATTTTCACCACACTAGGGCTTACCTGCCCCAATATCTCTCTCTCCCTCTCCATTTTGTCTATCTTGACTGTGATTTTGGTTACAAGTAACACAAGGCCAAGGAAGTAGCTTAAATGAATAAAGAGAATTCATTCTAAGGATATAAAGATTCCAAGGCTGAAAGCAGAATGGTATCTAATAAAGGGTTATCTCACTGTAGTGTGTGTGTGTGCATGTGTATGTGTGTGTATATATGTGTGTGTGCATGTGTGTGAATCTGCCGGGCTCCTCCCTACATATCTGCTTCAGTTTTCTCTCTGTGGACCAATACACCCTGCTTCCCTGGGCTCTTACTTGCAAGTGCTCTTACATATTAATGAGCTTTGTGGCATCGGAGTTTCGAATTTCCAGGACAGTCTGGGTTTGGTAAGTACCCTGATCAGCTATGACTTAAAATAAGGTCCCATGAAACATAAGCATGGCTGCCAGGGGTCTCTACGTGAGCAGGGTCCGGAAGGGGTTCTTTTCTCAGTGGAGTATTGTGAGCTGAGCTGCCATCTCTGTCTACTACTGACATATGGACTTACAATTTAGGTGGATAGCTACCGGAGAAGTTTCTTCAAATAGTAAGTGACATAACACCTTGGCCAAGAATTTCCTTTCTAACAGTTCTAAACATTGATATAATAATTTGGGGGGAAAAAAGCTCTTTGAAATTTTAATATATTAGCTTAGGCAGCACTTAAAAGATTAAAATATTTCCTCCCATTGACTTAAATAAGGTAGACTTTGTGTAGACCTATCATTTGGGATATTTATAAGCCTGATTTGTCTGTGTATGTGTGTGTATACAAGTATGTATATAATTTGTGATACATATGTATATTTTCCCAATTTTATCTGCGTTATCAAGAATTCCTATAATATAAATTAGTGTATACTTTATACTTCTAGCATTGTCACACTTAACACCTTTCCTGATTAACCCCCCCCCAAAAAATGGATTTTAATTGAATAAGTGTTTCTACATCTCAGGCTCATAAAATATTTAATGAAATCAAACTTCCTGAATTTATTAATACTTTTCTTTCTCTTACAGATTATTTATAAATATCTCTAAAATAAAAGAAAGAAACTGCGACCCCAGTAGAGCCAAAGCCAAATGCAAAACAGACTCAAAACATGGTATGAAAGGTGAGCTCAGAAGATAATTCCTATATGACCAATTGCCTTTGCCTTTTGAGGTGATCTTTTTCCTTTCTTGACATCTTTCTCTCTATGTTCTCACTTGGTCTGCCCAAATGTCATACTCCGTTTTTTTTCTTATTCACTTTCATTACTTGTGATGATATTTTCTCTTTTATGTTCTAGAAAATATTTGAACAGCATTTGCAATGCTAAACAAAATCATGGTTTTCTGGTGATGGCACAGAGACAACAGTCCAATATGTTTATGCAGAACACATATTGAATGTTCCATGGATTTAAAAAATACAAGTATGCTGCCATCATTTTTTACCTCATACTTTAACTTATCCTTATCTTTTAACTTACCCTTTTCATGTGATATTTAAAGGAAATTAAAACATTTGGAAAAAAACTTCAAAACACCAGTCCAGTCATGTGGTACAATTTGTTTTTTTTTTTCCCTGCACAAATTGATCATATGTCATTGCCTTCGTGATGCTAGACAGAACAGAGGGTATAGGTACATCTGATATTTTCATAATGGTCCAGATTTGCATGATATTTCTCCATCCCAGGTACTGGAAAACTTACTTGGCCCCAGGCTATTTAGTTATCTTTGTATTTATGCTACTAAGTAGGAGAAAATGCCAAAAGGAATTTCCTAATTCAGTCATTTTCATTTGCAGTAGAGTTTCATTTTGTTCTTTGTTCTCTTACAGAAAGGCATTGAAGTATAAGGGAACTAGCCCTTTTTTTGGAAGACCTGGATTTCTGGATTATTTCTGCAACCACCATGAGTTGAGCTGAGCCACTTTCAGCCATCATACTTTACATCACAAATTTACAGAATTTAATGCTAAAACAAAGGTTTGCTATTTGTTTTAAGTGAGTACCTATCTTAGTAAACCCCTCTTCATGTGACTAGCCAAATACCAGCACAGTAAATTTTGTTTAAAACCCTGCCTTTACTACAAGTAGATCACTTGTATAGTGTGCCCATTCTGAAAATCACAGATCTGACAACATGTGAGATCAAAATCAATTAAGACTCATTGTTTCGTAATGACATTTCTTCATGCAAGATATGTTTAAACCACAATGTCAGGAATAAATATACATATTTTGCATGTGTGTGTATGTGTATTCAATTTGCACAAATGTGCAATACGGTTGAATATATAAATATGCATTTGTGCAGACCCATACCCATAACTACACTATTTGTAACTGACACATTCTCCTTATTCAGAAAGAATTCACAGGATGTGAGTCTCCCATACATTGAAGTATATCTAAATTGTGAGAAGCGAATATGGAAACAAACAAGAAATTAGAGAGAGGAAGAGAGGAAGAGGAGGGAAAGAAAGAGAGGGAGAGGGAAGAAGGAAGGAAGGAATTGGTAGCAAGTTCTAAGTGTAAACAGCAATGTTCTCTATAGTATATTATTATATAGGCAGAGTTAGACGGAAAGCACTTGGAGGAGGGTGGATAGGGAGGAATGGAGCAGAGTGAGGAATGTGGGGGGTGGGTGAAAAAGGAAAAGAGAGAAAATGGGGATCCTTCACCCCATGAATGGGAGGGTAAGAATCTTCTCTGTCCTTCCAGATCTTCAGGAAACTGAGAAAAGATAGGAAACCAATTGCTCTCCTTTTCCTCATTCTTCACCTCCATCACTATAGCTAATCCAGTCCACTTGGGAATACCACTTATTTGCCTGTCTCTCCACACTACCTTCACTGTCACAGCTCTAGTTCTCCCTAGCATGGAGTAGCACTGCCACCAGCTCCTCTTCTCTGTCACGGGCTTTTTTTAGCCCCAGGCTTGCCCCACCACCCCCAGTCTGTTCTTTGCCTAGAACCTAGAGTGAGTTTTCAAAAACATAGAACCAAGCCAGCTCCATCCAATGCCTTCAAGATAAAATCCGTACTCCTTTCCCCAGTTTATAAAAGTCTTCCCAGGCTCTCTCTTCCTTCTCTGCCTTTCCAGCCTCATTTCTTGCCTGGGGTGGGTTACAGCTTTCTCAGTGCTTCTGCAGTTCTGTACTACTTGGCTGTCCTGGATCACACCATGCTTCCCTCCCTACTCATTCTTCCAGTAGGCCAGAATGGCCCCTCCACTGCCCCTCCACCCTCCACCCTTGCCCTTCACTTAGCACAGACCACTCCCCAAAGTACCAGTCCCCAAAAGCCATTTGCCAAGTCAGAGGAAGAAGAATCTCTTTGGGGCACAAGAAAAATGGAGGTGTGCTTAAATTCCACCCACCTAGGTTTGCATTCTCCTTGTCTCAGGTGCTCCCTTTCTCTTTTGTATCAATTGCATTCCCATTGGAAGGCAACTGCAGGGGCATGAAGCTTCCCCAACACATTCCACCATTTCTCCCCACCAGAGATCAGCCTATTTCCACATGGTTCAGTCAACGTTTCCTGAGGGCTGGAGACGTTGCCTCACAGAGCCTCTGCTGGGACTGAGTTTACAGACCTCCACCCTCAGCCTGACAACCTGTCTCAGTGTTGAAAAACAGTTCAAGGTAGCACTAGAGACCAAACGTGTCATTTTCCTTGTCAAAATGAAAACTGTAAATTTTAAACCTAATGCTTAATGTATCCAGATATTGAACACAGGGACTTTTATCCTCAGCTTAATGGTCTGTCTAAAAACATCAAAAAAGATTACTTAAAACTCTGGGCCTCAGAGGTCCTATAAAATTACATGAGGCATAACCCCTCCCACCTCCACCTTCTCCAAGTTTTAAAAAATTTATTGGAAAACACTTATGCAATATATGAACTTTTTTTTCATAGCCTTGGATACTAAGACTATGTTCTTGATTGCCTGGGGGATGGTGGTTAAGAAAAGCAATAGGTTAAGATGAAATTTTATTAGATTATAATCTAAAATTTTAATAGAGTATCTGCTTCTGGGAATAGATGGCAAACCTTATTCAGTAACTTCTTGAGCAGGGAAAATATAAAAGCATGGCTTTTCCTCTTTAATAGAATGTAACAATAAAAATGGCAAGATTTTTAATTTTTTAAACTCAGGTTTTTGTAGAGAAATGATGAGAAAGCCAGGAGAAAGTAAGTAAAAAGAGTAGAAAGAGAACAGTGAATTGCTAAGATTTTAGGAGTGGGGAAGTTGCGACACTGGACCTTAGAAGCGTTGTCAAAAATGGGTGCCTTCTCTTAATCACAAGCCTACATTAATCTGGGTGTTTAAAATTCCACACCACAGCCAGAGTGTCTGTGGTGCACTTATGTGGCAAAGTTTGCTCTGAAGGTCTTAGTGACATAGCTGTGAAAATTCTTTGTTGACACAAACAAAATCTTTATTGCCTCTAACCATAATAAAGAAATAAGGTGGAGGTTTTTGCATATATTCATTAACTTTCTGCCCAGAGAAAATTATGAACTGTGAAGTTTAGAGGGAACAAGACTGTTTTCAACTTTGTATTAAATCTAAGACTTGAGAGTGTACATTGCTTCCTAATCTAGAGAAGCTAGTTGCTTATTAGGGCAAATAAGATGCTGCAGAAGAAGGAAAACTTCCAAAATCCTCCTGAATTCAAAATGTCCAATATTTTAAAAGTACTGTAGATTCACAGATGGTAATAATATCATTTGCTAAACCTGCAGTACAAGAGTTCTTTGATGCATCAGCATTCAACATAAAAATAATTCCTTTATCGGCCCACATTTAAGGTTCTTACTTTAATATCCCGACATTTAGGTGCATGTCTGACTCACCTATGATGCAGCAGCCACATCAGGCTTACTCTTGGGCTAAAGGAGCATCTAATGGGTTAACGAAGCTGGGCAGTCTCAGCCTGTTAGCAGCTGCTTAAGCAGCAGGCTAGGAAAAGCTCTGCTGATTTTCATTCTTCACTGCTGAGTGATGAAGGGCAACTTATATCCTAGGAGTCTAGTCAGGCCACAACCTGTACACTCATATGAAAAAATTCAAGTCAATCCTTGCCCCAGGTTAACACTGCTCCATGATATCTGATATAAGAGCAAAGTCAATACATTTACAATGCTTAAGGGGCTAACACCAGGGGATTTGGGAGGTTAGCCACTATTTTGATTACCCTCTAATGTGGAAATTTAAGACTCTGTAGGATCAGATCTGGAATCCAAATAGTTCTTTGATGGATGATTATGTACATCTTGATTACAGCTATTAATGCTATCAACAATGATATCTCCTAACAGGTCAGTTTGGATCTCTGGACTCATTTCAGGATATAGAACTCTAAAACTTAGTGCACTGCTTTCTAAGGAAGACATAATTTCAAAGATGGATATTTTAATATGAAAGGAGAGTTCTTCAGATAAAGTACATTTATTCACCTGATAGACCTGAAACACTTCGTTCGCTTGGTTTCACAGTGTAAAAGAATCATCCAGAGATTCTCATTCACTAAATTGGGGTGGGGTCTGAGCATTTGCATTTTTAACAGGTTCCCAGAGACACTGATACTGCAGATCCAGAGACCATGCTTTGATTGCTCTAGGATTCCACCTTCTTAATATTATCCTTTCTCAGTCTCCTTTGCTAGATTCTCTTCTTCTCCATGACCTCTAATTTAGCACACTGGAAGCCTCAATCCTACATCTCTTCTACCTTCCGTCTGGTGGTATCTCATTCATTCTCATAGTTCTTCAGAACATCTATACATTGATAGAAACTAAATTCATGACTGCATATCTACTTGGTACTCAACATCTTCCTATTCTCCTTTCAACCCCAAAACCTGATCGTCTCCAGTGTTCCCCAACTCAGCAAGTGGCACCAACACTTACAAAAGTGCTGAAGCCAAATACTTAGTTATCTGGAACTCTTGCTTCACTTCTCACATCTCACTTCAATCTGTCAGCAAATCATGAAAGCCCTCCTCTCAAAACAGATATGGAATCTGATCATTTCTCATTACCTTTCCTGGCCAGGCCACCATCTCTTGATTGGATTATTGCGGTAATTTCTCAGCTTATCTCTCTACTTGCTCCCTACTCTACAATCTTCACAGAGAAAACAGTATAATTTGTTAAAATACAAGGTAGTTCTCCCCACTATTCTGACTAAATCTTCCCTATATAAGTCAAAATAAAAAGCTGGCATTCAAAAGTACCCATAAGGCTGTACATGATCTGAGTACATCGTCCCATACTTCTCTCATCTCATATTGTAGCAGTTTCCCTTTCATGTTCTAGCCAAACTAGCCTATTGCTCTTCCTTTCACATTTAACGCCTATTCCTGCCTCAGGGCCTTTATACATGTGGTTTCCTCCTGAAAAATTCTTCTAGTCCTCAGCAGGGCTCACTCCCTCATTTGCTTCAGAACTCTGTTCAAATATTCATCTAAGGGGTTTCCCTGGCCTTCCATTGAAAAAGCACAGACCTCTGACCTGCTAAGCTCCTAAACCTGTGTCAGATTTTTTTGCCTTGATATTTATCACTCCTAATATCTTATTTCTGTATTTGCTCACTGATTATCTCCCTCCACCACAACGTAAGCTCCAAGATGGAAGAAAGTTTCTCTATCTAGCACTATATCCCCAGTGTCTGAAATAGTACATGGCCTCCTGTAGAAACTCAATAAATATTCAGTGACTATATGAATAAACTAGTTGAAATGAGAGCATTTTAGTCTGTTAAAAAGAATTGACTGATTATTATTCTTCTTCTCCAGAATTGATCTCTTAATTGTTTAAGATACAATTTTTAAAAAATATTTATATCAAATGAATTATATTGCTAGTTTACTTAAGAGTCACCCAAAAGACTAGTAGAACAAGTTTTCATTTCATACTCTTAATAAAAGTATGCAAAACTCTCACCTAGCTACACACACAAACCTGCACACACACACACACAGACACACATGCACACTGTTCCCCATACTCGTTTTCCTTTGAGCCCATGGTCCCCAGAAACTGGGAAGTAGTCTTTTTGAGTGACCCTCTGCAGAAACTGCTGCTGGATCTATATATCAAGCTGATTGGTTACAGGTGGTCACAGTGTTAGACAAAGAATGTAAATTTTTAAACACTGTGGTAACTGCATGGAGTAATATTGCCTGTTTGAAATGCTACCATGGCTAATTAATGCAGCGCAAGAGTTCTCGCACTTGATAAATACAAGAGATGGCAAAAGGCTAGGAGTTAGGTAAAGGAACTGGTATTAAAATAGCCTTGGAAAAATACACTGCAGTACACAGCCACCATTCATCCCTTACACTGAAAAATTGTGTCAGCCCTAAAATGACTCCTCTCACTAACTTTCCACCCAACCCAATTTAATTTAATTCAATTTATGTTTAAATGCTTGTACTCTGAACTCCACTGTCTTTGAGCTTTTTAATGAGTAATGACATTGATAGTTGAACCTGTGGACCATGTTGCATGTTTTCTCGTGTTATTTGTCGGATTGAAGCTTGCAATGAAAAGCAACTATTAAAAAAATAAATGCGTGTAGAGATTAGAGTCCACATTTTGAAATGTCAGTAAATACAGTATTTATATGACAGATCATAATGACTTGTAAAAGGCAGCCATATGTGTATCAAGCTCTCACTCTTCCTAAATTTTTTCTTTAAAAAATCTTTTATTTTTAAATCTAAAGAAAACTGCACTAAATGATAACCATATTTCAAAATTTGTTTAGGAATTCAGAATAAAATCAGAGGTCCTCAGCCCACGTATTTCTTTCTTCCAAGGAGAGACCAGAATACCTTTCCACCTTGTGCACTACTGTCATATTACAAAACTTAGGGCAATAGAAGGCTTTAAGAAAAAGAAATCAAGGATAGAACATTAGCATCAGTTCCTCAGTATTTAATGTACTGTTTCACTACTTAACAGCACCTAAAGGTAGTTTGCTGGTGGATTTTCACAAATACCACCATTAACAGAATTTTATATGCCTTGGTTACTTTACTCTTATCCCAAAGAAGTCTTAAAACATTGTACGAACAACAGACTTCAGTTATGTCCCTGAAAGTCAGCTACTTCTAGGGCGTAGAATAGTCCCTGACACAGCAACAGACCATGCAGGACAGTTTCAAACAAAGAAAAAAAGCAACGATGGCACTCCTAAAAACCACCAAGGATGTCAATTGTTTTCAGAGAGTGAAATTAAACACAGCATCATAAGGCTGGTGGAGATAGAACCTTGCTTAAAAGTGATTAAATACTTAATGGTCATCACAGACCTACATATTTCATGGTTACATATGCATAAGCCACATCTCCAAATGCATGGAAACTTGATCTCCGACAGAAGCTTTCTTTTGTTCTAATGCCAGTTTGTAAGAGATCTTGATGTGAATAAAAGCTTCTGTCTTTACAATAACCACCTTTCTTTAGAAAAGGCATGCAATATACTTTTGGGATGCCAAATCATACAATAGAGAAAACCAAATAATTCCAATGAGATTTGATGAGCCCTCAGAAAATCTCATAACAATTCAAGTCATCTGTCAATCAGGAAGTATCTCATAAAGAGCTGTCTGGTATTGCTACTGTTTATTACCTGCAACTATTCCTTCTGGTTCACTTGAGATTTTAAAATATATATATAATGAACACATTCAATAATTGTTTGAATTGCTGCTATGCATTCTGTCATAAATGGTTTATGGATAACCATCAACTGGTTCTGCTCATCAGTCTAACAAGTTCAATGTACTACTCAGAGCAAAGGATGACTATTTATTTAACAGCTCTTGGCAGGAAAATTTGTTGCATGCCACAACTTTACAAAGAACATTAAAATCAATGACAATTTATAAACCAAAGGCTGGGAATTATGCTTTGGATTCCCATAATTCATCAGAATAAAGCTGTCAGATACCTTTTATTATAAATTAATAGCATGTTGTCTAAGAGCACCGTGGTACAGATGTTTTGCCAGTTCAGTACTGACATCTAGTGGACAATGAAAAATATTCCCCCAATTTTCCCCAGCAAGATTTTCTCTTTCCCAAATGATGTTTGCTGCTGCTGCACCAGTCAGAAGATTTTTATCATACGAGAAACTATATTTGAGCTTAAGTTTTCTGTATTTTTTGAGTTAAATATCTCACGAGTTCGAATTTTTAGTGATTGTCATCAAGCTATGCACTTAAAATAATTTAAAACCTAGTCAGCTAACCATAGTTCATTTTTTAAAAATGTGTTTCTATGATACGTGTTAAACCTTTTAGTATGTGTCATACTCGGGAACTAAGTTACTTCTAGTTTTCTACTATTAAATGAACTAGATTATACTGAAGTATCAAATTTCCCAGGCTAATATTCTTATAAAGAAATCAAAATGTTTAGATGGCATAAAATAAGCATTTATTTAGCTTACATTTGATTAAAATTTAGGGTTTGACTTCATTACTGTGAACTTTTCACCCCGGTTTAATTAAATTTGGGAATATTCAATATGTTAAGGGTAAAAAACAGACTCCTTAAATGCATTGTTTGTGGATTTTGCTTTCTTGAGCAGTATTTTCAGGATGGTCCACACAATAACATTGCATGCTCATCAACATACTGAAAAAGCATCCTAATGTTCACTGGCAAACTCCCAGGTACACAGGCTTGAAAAGGGCACTACCCTGCTGTGCAGACAACTTCGGGCCAAAAAGTGCAAGCTAGGAGAGCCTGCACCCCACAAGGACAGTGTCTTGGTTTGCCAGGCTGCTAAAAGAAATACCACACAAATGGTTTATCTTAACAGTAGGGATTTACCAGCTCACAGTTTCAGAGGCTTGAAGGCTTTCTTCCTCACGGAGATGCCGGCATGCCACAATCCTTCGGGTTCCTTGGCTTGCACACCTTCTCCCCACACAGGGCTGTGACCTGTCCTTTCCCTTCCGGGTTCCCTCTGACTTCCGGTTTCTGGCTCCTCCCAGTGGCTTTCTCTTCCCCCCCCCCCCGCCTGAATTGATTCTATTTATGGAGGGTTTAAATAATCTGGATTAAGGCCCTACCTCTTCAGTTAGACCGCACCTTAACTAAAGTAACATCTTCAAGAGAGCCTATATTCGATGGGGTTACCACAGGGATGCAGATCTAGACTAAGAACAAATCTAAATTGAATTAGGTAATTCAATCCACCACAGGCCACTTCCTCCTAATTAACATAGGGGCAGAGTTCTCACAGTAATTACAACTTTGTAGAAGCCTTCTCCCGCTCCATTACGGGCATGCCTCAAAGAAAATGCAGATTCGGTTCCAGACCACAGTGAAAGCACATGAAGTTTTTTGTTTCCCAGTGCGTAAAAATGAATACCTATACTGTACTGTAGTCTAAGGAGTCGGCAATAGCATTACAGCTAAAAAAAACCTATATACAGACCTTAATTAACAAACACTTTATTGCTAAAAAATGTTTACCATCATCTGAGCCTTCAGCGACTTGTAATCTTTTTGCCTGTGGAAGATCTTGCCTCGATGCTGATGGGTGCTGACTGATGTGGTTGCTAAAGGTCGGTGTGGCGTGGCAATTGCTTAAAATAAGACAGCAGTGAAGTCTGCCACATTGATTGACTCTTCCTTTAAGAAAAAATTTCTCTATAGCATGCAATGCTGTTAGCAGTTTACTCACAATAGAACTTCTTTCAAAATTGTAGTCAATCCTCTCAAACCCTGCTACTGCTTTATCAACTAAGTTTATATAATATTCTAAATCTTCTGTGTCATTTCGACAATGTTCACAGCATCTTTACCAGTAAATTCCATCTCAAGAAACCACTTTCTTTGCTTATCCATAAGAAGCAGCTCCTTATCCATTGAAGTTCTATCATGAGATTGCAGCAATTTAGTCACGTCTTCGGGCTCTACTTCTAATTCTAGTTCTCTTGCCATTTCCACCACATCTGCAGTTATTTTCTCCGCTAAAGTTTTGAACCCCTCAAAGTCATCCATGAAGGTTGGAATCAACTTCTTCCAAACTCATGTTCATGTTGATATTTTTACCTCCTCCCATGAATCACAGATGTTCTTAATGGCTTCTAGAATGATGAGTCCTTTCCAGAAGGTTTCAAACTTACTTTGCCCAAATCTATCAGAGAAATCACTATCTATGGCACCTATAACCTCAGAAAATGTTCCTTCAATATAAAACTTCAAAGTCAAAATGACTCCTTGCTCCATGGGATGCAGAATGGATGATGTGTTAGAAGGCATGAAAACAACATTAAACTAGTTATGTATCTTCATCAGAGCTCTTGGATGACCAGGTGCATTTTCAATGAGCAATCATATATATTTTTTTAAGATACTATTTTAGGGCTTTCTATATTGCCGATTACAGTTTAAACCTATGAAATGTGTTGCTTGGCAAATTACACAACTGATTCTTTATGACTTTCTGATAAAAACTTAAGGAAACACAAAAAAATACAAAGGACAAGAGAAATATGAATAGCAATACCCTCAAAACAAAGGCGTTTAGTAACAGGAAAAGTCTCCACAGCCAGTATCCGTCAAAAACTTAAAATTATCCAAACAGTGCAGATGCTTAAGTCAAATCAATGTCATACACTGAACTATTAAAACTAGAACCTCGAAGTTGCAAACTGGAAAAATTATCCATATTTTAAAATCATTTAAATTTATGATCATACAAACCACCTAATTTGTTCATGGTTCAGCTTTAAGCAACATTTAATATCCTTTAAAAGATGGAATTTCTGACAAGTTCAAAAAGAAAACTCACTTTGTTTTAATGTATCTCTGCTCAGAAGTCTACACTATTTCCTAAGAAGCCATTCTGGGCTTAGCCAATTAGAAAAACGTGTTCAAAGTAGGGTCACACTGGCCACCTGAAGGTACCCCTGGAGATACTGAAGGGCTTCTGTATTGAGGCTGGTGCTCGCCATGGAAGGAACCCTCCCAGGACAGGCAGTGGACAATTTGTGAAGTGACTGTGCCAGGTGAATTTTGGAGTTGTTCACCATTTGACCTACAGGATCATGCTTTTTTTCCCCAGAAAGTGCCAGTTGTGAGAAGGCAGTCTGGTATCCTGGTGTATCTTCTATGTCAATAAAATGCTCTTCATCGGGAATAGTATCATCTTCAGGTAACTCAAAAAGGCCAATCAGAGACTGCAGTAAAGGCGTCCATAGCTTAGTATATTCAGTGTCCATCATTGGGGGACATTCCATTAGTAATTTGGCTATGTCAACTCCATAGATCTTTTTCTCTACATTTCCAGATACCTTCTGAATTTCAGGAATAATGATTTTCTCCAAAACCATTCCAAACATTTTTGGTTGTATACCATCAAATATTTCTTGAAGTGCTAGGGCACCATATTTTATGCAATACAAACTAATAAAAACTAAGAAACTTTTGATAAACTTGGTTGTTTTGGAATTCTGAAGTCTTTGGAATAGCAGAATGAAGATTTGCTTCCTATACTGGTCAACTGACTCTGGAGGCATGTGCTCTATTATACTGTTTAGAAGATAAAAACCTTGGTGGTCATTTGCTTTAGATGCAATCAGCTTTTGGAAGACACCTAGTAACCCAGGGATTTTTCAGCTGCAGCACTGAGCAATCATATTTTGAAAAGAACCTTTTTTTTTGAGGAGTAGATCTCAATAGTGGGCTTAAAATATTCAGTAAACCATGTTGTAAACAGATATGCTTCCATCCAGGCTTTGTTATTCTAATTATAGAGCACAGGCAGAGCAGATTTAGCATAATTTTTAAGGGCTGTAGCATTTTCATTGGTTTCGCTTTAAAGCCACCAGCTACAACAAAAGAGTCAGCCTGTCCTTTGAAGCTTTGAAGCCAGGCTTTGACATCTCCTTTCTAGCTATGAAAGTCCTAGATGGCACCTTCTTCCAATAGAAGGCTGTTTCATCTACACTGAAAACTTGTTGTTTAATGAAGCTACCTATCTTAACTAGATCTTCTAGTTAACCTGCTGCAGCTTCTACATCAGCATTTGCTGCTTCACCTTGCCCTTTTATGTTACGGAGTTTCTTCACCTCTCTCAGTCTGCAAAGGATAGAAGACAGTTAGGGTCTTTATATATGGATTAGGCTTTGGCTTAAGGGAATGGTGTGGCTGGTTTGATCTTCTATCCAGACCATTAAAACTTTCTCCATATCAGCAATAAGGCTGTTTTACTTTCTTGTTATCCATGTGTTCATTGGAGTAGCATTTTTACCTTCCTTCAAAAACTTTTTCTTTGCATTCACAAATTGGCTGTTTGGTCCAAGAGACCTAGCTTTTGGCTATCTTGGCTTTTGACATGTCTTTCTCACTAAGATTAATCATGTCTAACTTTTTATTTTAAGTGGGAGAAGTGGACTGTTCCTTTCATTTGAACATTTACATGTCATTGTTGGGTTATAAATTGGCATAATTTTAATATTGTTGTGTCTCCGGGATTAGGGAGGCCCAGGAGAGGGAGAAAGATGAGGAACGGCTGGTTGGTAGAGCAGTCAGAATACACAACATATATTGATTAAGTCTTATATGGGTAGGGTTCATGGCCCCTGAAAATATTTACAATAGTGACATCAAAGATCACAGATTGCAGCTCACCACAACATATATAGATATATCTATATACTATATATAGATATAATAATAAGAAAAAGTTTGAAATATGGCAAGGATTACCAAAACTTGACATATAGACATGAAGTGAGTACATGCTATTGGAAAAATGGCACCAAAGACTTGCTCAATGAAAGGTTGCCAAAACCTTCATTTTGTAAAAAATGCAATATCTACAAAGTACAATAAAGCAAAGTTCAATAAAACAATATATGTTTGCATTTTGGGTTGTGATTGAAGTGGACTGGATCATTACCCCTGAGATTTGGAAAGGGCCTTGGAGATCAACTTGTCCAAAACCTCAGCACTAGGCAAGAAAAAGAGCCTCAGAGTGGTTAGAATTGTCAGAGCCTAATGATGCAATAGCTTTAAGACATTGTAAAGGAGGTAGGAGGAAGCCATGGAGCCCAGGAAGGATTCAGGGCCAGGAGGATGAGGTTAAGGCTAGGAGGAAAGATTAGAGGATATGCAAAGGAATAGAGAAAACCTGGACCCAGAAGTCAGTGGTCAGGCAAACCGGGTAGCCCTGAATGAGGGGAGAAGCCAGGAGCAAGGATACACACATCCAGGCTCTGTATTAGAACTCGACAAGTAAGAAATCAAGGTAAGCAGCCTGAACAAGAAAGGCAGAATAAGGCAGATGATAAAGAATAAGGAGGTCCACAAAAAGAAAAAGGACAGTTAAGCTCACAACCAAGAGCAATACTTCAGTACCTGACCTCTACCTGGAAAGAACTTCAGTGTTAAGAGAACTTGAACTCTAGCTTTGAGTTTTTATATGGTTCTATGAAGCCAGGATCCAATCCCAGCCCAGCTAACTTTGCAGGTGTGAGCTGGTAATTGCTGCACTGGGATATGTAATGCTTATACGAGAATTAAGTAAAAAGGGTGTCAAGAAGGCACACTCTAGTAAAACCTGGTTTGGTCTAATGCACTACAAATATTTGAAAGCATGAATCAATTGTGCATGTTAATATATGTACATATATGCAGAAACCACAACTTCATAATCTAGGGCCATTCTATATTCCTTTCTTCTCTTTATTTCTTGTCCCTTCAGTCTGCCATCATTTTAACATTTATTAACAGTCTTCACCACTATTCTCCAGTGCATTTTAATATCACTTTGCAGGACAAATTCATGTCTTCTTTTTTTTTTTACTTCATAAAAAATGTCTATTTTTAAATGTCATTTCCTAAAGAGCCAGGGTACATAGTTATTTAATAAATGTTTCTGCTTCTTTTAAATCTGCCTTAGTGTCCAAGTAGGGTCTCAAGAAGAAGATACGTGGTGAATTCAAATCAGTCTTATTTTCCAGCTCAGAATTTTGAATCTAAAGATTTGAGATTTTACCTAAACATATAGACATCATAATTTTACTATACAAAGCAAATTGAGTAAAATTCTAAAAAAAGGGAGAAGTTTAAATAATGAGAAAAGTGAAATTACATCTACTGGAATGTTTAACTCAATAATTTCAGGTTAATCAGTTATTAGCAGCTGAAAGAAAGCTGGGTGGTTTATAAATTAATGTATTTAATCAATGATTTATAGTTAATTTACTTCACTTACATGCCTCCTTCAACCTGTCACTAAGAATTTCAGAATAAAAAGTCAAACCAAATAGGTGGAGGTGGGGAGCTGATTGAAAACTCCAGCAGCTTTCTGAGTATTCCTTTTGATATTTTATCAGTAAAGTTTTAATAGTTACACAAGAACCACATGTTGACATTATGCAATAGTCCTAAGCAAAGATATCAATGACAGTAACTGGTAAAATAACTAAATATCAACAGTAAAAGGACCTCCAAGATGATAAAAAAGAACATCACAGAGGGGGGGAAATGAGTTGCTGGCCAACGTGTAAACAAGAATTTGACTCTGTTTATTTCTTCCTTCCCTCAGATATATTGGAGAATTGCTTTGTGCCTTGTACCTCTCATGGTCCAATTTAATATCTTCCTGTTTTTAGAAGGTGGTTTATGCAACTCATTGGAATATTTCCAGGAAAGAAAGAAAGAAAGGGAGAGAAGGAGAGGGGCATGCGTAGCAGGGAGAGAGAGAAACTCACAGGAATAGAGGGCTCAGTGTATAATAATGCCCTTGCAAAAAGCTTTCTAAGACTTTATATGTTAAGCTATATTATATTTTATTTTATTCCATTAATTTTGTGGTGATTAATGTTAAAATGATGATCTCTGAGACTAGAGATATTTATTTTGCCCTAACATGGGTATGTCAGAGAAAGAGCAATGCAAAATTCTCTGTTTTCAATGCTGACTTATGATCTCCTTCAGAGACTAGAAAGTCAATTAAAAGGATCTATGAGATGCAATAACAATAACCTATCACTTTATAAATGGCTGGGGCTCTCCTGTAAAACCACCATAAAAGTGGTTTTACATAGGCACATTTTCACCAATTACGAAATGAAGAAAAATGACTGTGATGATGGGAAGTTGTGCCCCATATATTGGTTGATGTGTATTGCTTCAAGTCCGAAATCCTGCCAATACATTCCTTCTGCTTCAAAGACATCATCTCCTGCTTCAGCCTGTGCTTAGAAGCTAGAGCAGGTGCTCAGACAAGTAGCAACTCAGAGTGAACAACCATCTCCTCCTCAGACTCTTCTCAGGTTACTTAAGAGTTCCATGGTAATATTTTAATATTCCTTTATGAATTGTATCAGAGGTACCATGCCAACACTAAGTGCTGATAATAAGGGGGTTTAAGGAGTATGGTGCTTTTCTTTTTGGTGTAATGAAAACGTTCTAAAATTGATTGTATGTGGTGATGAATTGCACAACTCTGTGATTATGCCGCAAGCAGTTAATTGTACACTTTGGATGGTGTGCTGGTTTGAAGCTATTATGTACCCAAGAAAAGCCATGTCCTTCAATCCTCATTCAATATTGCTGGGTGGGATCTTTTTTATTGTTTCCATGGAGATGTAACCCACCCAATTGTGGGTGGTAAGTTTTGATTAGATGTTTTCCATGGAGATGTGTTTCTACGTATTCAAGGTAGGTCGCTTGCTGGAGCCTTTTAAGAGGGAACAATTTTGGAAAAACCTAAAAATCCACCAGAGCCAAAAGAGCCCACAGAGCCAGAGCAGAAGGAAAATGCCTCCAGGGGGAGCCTTATGAAATGAGGATCAAAGCTAGGAGACATCGCCATGTGCCCTCCCAGCTGAGAGAGATACCCCAAAGTTCATCGGCCTTCTAAAACCAAGGTATCTTTCCTTGGATGCCTTAATTTGGACATTTTCACAGCCTTAGAACTATAAACTTGCAATTTAATAAATTCCCCTTTTTAAAAGCCATTTCATTTCAGGTATATCTCATTCCGGCAGCTTGCAAACTAACACAGATGGATTATATCTCAATAAAACTTCTTTAAAAGAAAAAAAAAGAGTTCTAAGCTTCATCCTTACTCTATTAAGTCTAAATATGAAAATTCCCAAGCTACCCTTGCTTCCCACCTCTAAAATGTACCCATGCTTCTGCAATGTATTGTGTGCATGCTTCTCTATATGTTTATGGGGGAATTTGTTTCATTCAGATGTATGTGACCAGTAGGTGTCTGACTGCCTCACCATTGCCCAGAGTGGTCTCAGAGAGCAGGCAGTGGATCTCTATGAGTCTGTATTTGCTTTTTAAAAAATCCAATACGGTGGAGTGGGCCACAGTGGCTCAGCAGGCAGAGTTCTCGCCTGTCATGCCAGAGACCCAAGTTTGGTTGCCGGTGCCTGCCCATGCAAAGAAAGAAAAAAAAAGAAAGAAAAAGAAAAATCCAATATGTAAAAAGGCAACAACAACAACAAAAAGAAGATAAATTTTCGCACTAAAAGACCTCTTGGAGGTCATTTTTTCCTAAATTCCTCATTTTAAAAGATTCGCTTATTCATTCATCAAAAATATTTATTAATCTCAGAATTTCCCAAAGAGTTTCAGTGGCTTGCTCAGAGAAATTAAACATGTTGCTCAGTGTTCACAGAAATATGAAGGTAGTTTAAAGTTTCCTAAATTGTCATCCAATATTATTGCAATTCCTCCAAATTTGAGAAGAGATTAATAGCATTACCAAATCAATTTAAGGCAAATATTAGAAATGCTTGACTTTAGTTCCCCAATATCACTCCTTAAGGAGCCTTCCTACATTTTTTTTCTCTCTTTTAAACTCCTCTCAGACCATGGTTCCAATGTCTTCTTTTGTCTTCAGTGGCAAAAATGAGTATGGAATTAATCACATAGACCAGGAGCAAGAAAATTATTCCACAAAGGGCCCAGCTGCTTTAGGCTTGTGGGCCACATGATCTCTGTTCCAACTACTCAACTCTGCATTGTAGGATGAATATAGCCATAGACAATAAATAAGCAAATAGGCATGGCTGTGTTCCAGTAAAATTTTATCTATGAAATCTGGTGGAAGGCCAGATTTGGCCTATGGATGTCATTTGCTTCTTTGGAAGTATACAACTAACTTACCATAATCTTCACTGGAAAAGACATTGACTTTTCCCCACCTCTTTATGAAATCTCTTGAGGGAATACTATCCAATAGAATGTTCTATGATGATTTCCTTTATCTGTGCTATCTAATAAGAGAGCTACTAGCCCACCAGCCACATGTGGGTATTGAGCAGCTGAAATGTGGCTAGTCTGGCTGAGGAACTGAATTTTAAATGCTACAAAATGTTTCATAATTTGAATTAGGCAGCCATGTGTGACTAGTGGCTATTCTGTGGGACCCTGCAGCCTCAAGGAGTAACAAGACATGAGACCATCAGTCATCGTGTTTGGTTCAAAATACGGGGTGGGGGGGTTCTATTGCAACCTCAAATTACAATGTAGAGGCATGTGCCTATACCATTGTGCCTATGACCAGCCCTAGACATTTCAAAATGATTTTTCTTTTACAAAATAATGCTTATGGATAAGTTTCCCAGAATTAAAAATATTATATAATTTATAAACAATGCATTTATCAGCAATCTGGGGGGAATTCATCAATTAGATTAAATGTATGACACCTTTATTTCTCTTTGTACAGGACTGCTTTAAAATTGAGGCAATAAACAAATTTCGCCTACAATGCTAGGAGTTGAGGATGTATTTTTCTTTCGAAGTGCTCACTATCTGTCTGAAAATACAGGCACAAAAACTAATCCTTGGGGGTGCGAGGGTAGTTCAGTGGTAGAATTCTCACCTGCCATGCGGTAGGCCCAGGTTCAATTCCCGGCCCATGTACTTCCCTAAAAAATAAACAAACAAACAAATTAAAAAATTCAACAAATGGTGCTGCAATAACAGGAACATGGAAAAAAGAATGAAATATGACCCCTCCATACAGAATACCAAAGAAACTAACATTATTAAAGAATGCCATAAACATTCTTAATAAAAGTATATATTTGGTTAATAGGAACACTGAACTACCAAACTGCCTGGGTATGAATGAATCAGAAAAAAAAAATAAAAGAAAATGAAATATTTGACTGGGAATGCAGCACCAATAGAAAGGAAGGGCATTCCAGGAAAAGAGAACAGCATTAGCAAAGTCACACAAGTGGGACATGCATACTGGTTTTGGGAATGATGAGGACTTTGGTACTACTAGAACACAGAACAGGAATGCTAGTGATAAATCCAGAAAGATAGGCTAGGAACAAACTGAAAATGACATTGTACACTTGGAAAATACCTTATAGGCACTTAGGGGTCATCATGGGGTTAGAACTGGGGGTTGACCTAATAAGGCCTTTGTACTAATTCTGGCAGTGTGGAAGACAGTTTAGAAAGACTGGAGACAGAGTGTTCAAATAAAAGCTTTGTATTAATTTTTAATGATGAAGATAAAAATGATTAAAAAGATAATATATCACTGGATTAATGATCACGAATGTTACCAGAAAACTTTGTAAAACAAGCTGTAGGAGAGTTGACCAAATTTAGCCCACAGATGTGTTTTGTTTGTCCTACGATGTCTTTTTAATATTTTTATTTGGTTGCCAATATTTATATATCAGGGTTTTTTACATGAAAATCCAGATTTCACTTTAAGACGTGAGTATCCTTTTAATAATCATACAATTGTAAAACACTGGGCCTGCATTCCCTTCTAGCAGCAACCAGCTGTTGCTGGATAGTAGTGGCTGCTCTCTTTCCACGGAACATGTACCCTACAGTTTTCCCTGTTCCCACCACTTCTAGTCTGTTTCATTTATTTATAACTCCTGCATGACTCTGAAGCCATTTCAGTTTTTTGCTGCAATTTAAAAGAGAGTTGGCTTGGTTGAAAGTCATAAAATTTCATTTGGCTTCAAAACTTCCTCTATTAATATTTATCTTAATAATGCCCATTGTTTTTTTTACTCTACCTACAATAGGACTTAAAATATTGCCTTCACCCTAGATGGTGGCAAAAGACACTCCAAGACACCCTAAAATAACACTTAGGTTATTTCCCTACAGAATCTTAGAATAATTAGCAAAAACTGGCAAAGACATCTTCCCTAAACTCAGGAAAACAGTTAAAGAGTTGTAATAATAAGATGAGTACTGAATTAAGAAAAGTCACCTTTAAAAACATGGTAGGAGAAGCTCCTGGCTCCCCTGCTAACCGCCCTCCCCCAGTATGAGGGTGGATTATAGGGGAACACTGTAGTTTTGCAGGATTTTTCTGTAAACCTCGAGTTCTCTAATAAAAACAAATGCTTTTTAAAAAAGATTCAACATTCCAAACTTTTCCATTGATTTAAGCATACCAGTTCTTCTTGAATAGCTTCATCTAAAAAATGTGAGAGAAAGACATTATAAACGAAAGAGCCAGCAAACCAACATTGTATTGTAGCTTTAAACAGTTATGTTGCTGCTTCTGTTGGACCTTCTGCAGTTGGCAGGTCTTGGGCCCAACTGGTTTTCTCAAGATGACTTGTGCTGCACATCTATGCTGCCATCAACCCTCTGGTCCCCTGACCTCCTACAAATACAGAAAGACAATTGTGCAGATTTGGCCAGTCCTGAAGCTTAGGCTTGGTGCTAGCTGAGAAAGTTCCCATCTGATTTAAACCACTGATAAACTCATTCATTTTGAGGCAATCTTCCCAGTTGGAGGTTAGAGATTTCTAATCCAGTTAGTACAACTAAGCTGCAAATAATTAGCAATATTAATCTAGTTCAAACTGGAATTATTTTTAATGTAGAGAAGTTGTGTTATACCAAGTCTTGATTGATTAAGCTTTGTCAAGCTGCTATTTGCCAAGGAGCAAGACATTTACGACAGTCAGTGGTGACCTGTGAATATTTTCTTCTTGATTTGTAAAATTGGTACTGTGAGTATACATATGCACTTGTGTTTCTTTTGGACTATTACTATTGTCCAAAATATTAGCGCATGAGAGTGAACCATAGTTCTTGTGTGTTGTATAAAGCCTTTATGATGTTTACACAAAACAATATAAAACCTCAGTTGCTTTGTGAAGAAATCTGTATTAAGTTGAAGTTTCATAAACAGGGGAGGGGGATGTAGCTGTGGCATTTTGAGTGATTCTTTTTGTAATGATAGGACAGCAGAGGCAGGAGGGCAAATAAGGTTTATGAGGAAACATTGTTCCCTGTTTTGTCCAAGGCTTCAGAATGTCCAGTCCCTAGATTTGAAATTGGGGGTCATGATGGAGAGTAGAAATTGTTTCATTGTGTGAACTCCTATCCTGGAATGAATTAACAGCAATATTTAAAATTTAAATTCTAACCCTTAGGTCAAATTTTGAGAGGGATGATCTCCTCAAGCCTTAGTGCTACAAATACCCTCACAGTGCACTCTGGGAAACCACATGGAGCTGCTGAGCTCAAGGAGGCAGACACAGAGGTAGTTGTCTCTATTCTAGGCTCAGAACTTCGATCCCTTGCAGCCCTCCCTGGACTGCTCATACTGGCAAACAATAGGGGAAAGAAGGTGGTCTTGCTAACTGGTGCAAAAAAGCTAACAGATTTATGCATAAACTTATGACTGTCATCGCAGAAGAGAAACTAAGCTACTGCAGCCAGTGAAATACTCAGTAAGAAATTATTGTCAAAGCTAAATGGCAAGTAACCAAGGAAGGAAAAAATCAAGAAACTGGGGAAACAGGGCTACACCTTTAAGGCCGGAGCCCAATTCCACAATTCTAATTCTACTTGGAGCTCTTTAAAGTTTCTAGGGAAACAAACAGAACTATGGCATCTGTGCTGCCAAAGGCACTATTATTCTACGTTTAATAAATTTTTTTCCACACCAAACATGGGGGAGGAAGGGAAACCAACAGTGATCCTCACTTTTTCTGCATTTCTACTCTTAGAACATCAGCCTTTCCTATTCAGATTCATTTGCCTTGTTCCCAGGGAGCCACACTAGACTTTTCACTGGCTGTTTTCATAAAGCAGGACAATTTGATGTAGCATTTTAAGTTAAAGAACATCTTGGTATAGGTATCTTCATCAGCCTTTTTGAAGCAAATCATCAAAAAGTCCCCAAATAAAGTCCTAATACCAAGTAATATGCATCCCTTATTCTAACTCCAACCCTTATATTATAGAGGACTTTCAAACTTCATTCATTTCAATATTGCATGGATTTTAAGAGGAAATACACTATAAACTCCTTTAACCAATGTCCACTTAAGAGTCATGCCATTCTCCGTTCCTTCTGTAAACCTTACTGGTTGATGCCCATAGCACATTGAACAGTTGCCGCATGCTTACTAAAATGCAGCTGCATTTGTTTCCCAATCTGTTATGCCAGTTGTATTTCTTTTGACTATATAAGTTAATTAATTATTATGTAAACCAATTTAAACATGTGCATGTGTAGAGAAAGAGTTATTTCTATGAAATCTAAGTTGAATGCTTGGAAAGATTCTTCAAGGGCAAGTTGCAAAAAAAAAAAAAAGGGAAAATTAGGTGGGAAGAGACAGCTGCAAAAGACTGTGGAGTGGTGGTGAGGTGGGTAGGTCATAAAAATTTAGAATGTTTCCTTATTGTTTCATGAAAATCTTTAATTTCTCTCCCCATCTTAAATGAACTGAAACTGAATGTTGGAATTATGGGTATGCTGTAGGGAAGAAACACCATGCAGAACTCCAAACAGCAAATTCACCCTCAGTTAAAAGCCTTGGCTCAGTAGCAAAGGATTGGCATACGAATGTACATTTACATGTTTCAAGTTAAGATAAAATGTTTAAGGTATGCATGCATCAAGTTGACAATCCTGGCTTTTACCACCTTTTTCAGTTTATCAACCAACTACAAATTTCAGTTACATCAGACAAGAGGACTTCTAATGTATCATATTCATAATAATAATTTTATTTTAAATAAAAGCTTTTAAAGTCTTCTATAACTGGCTTAGCCTTTTAGAGCAATCAATCCCTTTCCCATAATCATCCTTATGAAAGAATTTTATTATATCAAATATAGCATATGTATTACTAAGAGTGCTAAAAAAAAGTGTTGAAAACTTAAAAGAGACTCTCCTCCGTAGTCAGAAATAGTAATCATACTATGGCTAAAAGATTCTATCTTCAGCATCTTAGGCTTTAAAAAAATTCATCAGAGAATGTGAAGTTCACGCCACTTAAGGAACAAGTGAATTGTCTGAAACTTTAAGACATTTGGTTGACAAGGACTACTGGCACTCGATGAATTGTTACATATATTATACACAGTTTGAGCACCTAATGAGGCTGAAGTTGGAGTCTCCTCTCACTGCTTTCCTTTTCCCATCTCTGGGACTCAGCCTCACTGTACTCCCAACTTTCGCCTTGTATGAATCTCAAGAATGACGTTTCTTTACTCAGTGCTTGGTAGTTTTTTAAGAGTTGAAAGTTCTGTATTTTTGTTTTGCTGTGTTTTTAAGGCCAACTCAAATTATCATACTAAAGTGTCCACACCAAAAAAAAAAAATCCCTGGGTAAGAATGGCTGCGTCAAAACAGCCGTAGGTACAGTGAGATATCACATATCCTAAATTTGACTAGTTGCAATCCTGACTGCCGTGATCATAAAAGCTAACAGGGATCAAATCCTGGCTTCTCCACACAGGCTTTCTGGATCTGCTCAGTTGGGAAGTCTTTCTCTTCATTTATGCTTTCTCTAGTGCCAGGAATTGGTTATAGGCACTTGAAGTAATAAGTGAAAAATAAATGAATATATAAGGATTTCTGACCTCAGAGAGTTTACAGTTGAGGGGGCAGTGTGTGATGTAGCAGGCAGACAATATACATAATAACCAAGTAAAGTTTACTGTGTGTTAGAAGATAAGTGCTATAGAAAAGTTAGAAAAAGATCAGGGGGATTGATAGGAAGGCAGGACAGTTGTCATTTTTAATAGGGTGGCCAGGGTAGTTTTCACTGAGGAAACAGCATTGAAGCAAAGGCATGAAGGAAAATGAGGAAATGAACAATGAGCATAATTAGAGGAAGAGACATCCTGGTAGAAGGAGCAGCCCGTGGAAGGCCCTAAGGATAGAGCATGGAAGGCCCTTCCAGCCAGTGGAAGGCCCTAAGGATAGAGCATGGAAGGCCCTTCCAGCCCGTGGAAGGCCCTAAGGATAGAGCATGCCTCAGATATTCAAGGAACGGGAAGAAAGCTTGAACCACACAAGCTATTGAAAGAGTTGAGAGAGGTAACAAGTACACACAAGCAATTTTAAGTTCAGAGGCTTTTATTCTGGTAAAATGGGGAGCTATTGTAAGGTTTTGAGCAAAGGAGTGACAAGTTCTGACTTTTAAGAATCACTTAAAAGGATCACTGTGTATGCTGTATTTATAAGATGAGTGGAAAAGAGAAGAAATGAAACCAGCCAGGAGGCTATTGCAGCAATCCAGGGAAGAAATGATGGTGGCTGGGACAAGGGCAGTGGCCATAGTGAAAAGAGGTCTAATTTCAGACATAACTTGAAGGGAGATCTAATGGAATTTAGTGATTTAATGTAGAATGTGGGAGGGAAAAATAAAAGAGTGATCAAGGGCAACTTCTCCACGGTTTTGTGGACTGAGCAAAAGGAAGGAAAGAGGGGCCACCATCTGAGACAGGAAAGACTGCAGGTGATACAGGTTTGGAAGATATACGGGCAGTGGAATTAGTTCAATTTTGGACGTACTGAGTTTGAGATGTCTATTAAACATCCAAATAGAGATGTCAGGTAGGTCATTTGGATACAGTGCTCTAGGCTTCAGATTAAGGACTCAAAATACAAATATGTCAATCTTTAGTCTATGGTGATATTTGAAGAGATGGAACAGAAGACGATCATCAAGGAAGTGAGCACAGATAGAAAAGGGAGAAAGACCTAGGACTAAGCTTTGGGGCATTCCAACATTAAGTTGCTGTCTGCACTATTCCCTTGCTGGATCTTATTTTTATTTATCTCTCAGAAGTTATTCATTTGTCACAATCTCAATTTATATGAATAATTGTCTATATTATACCTCCCCTATTAGATTATAAACTCTCAGAGTGCAAGTACATCTAAACATCTCTTTGTCTCTAGAACACTAACATTACAATAACTATTCACTGAACTTAACTTGATTGGGACTAGTTCTCAAATTTATTGTCTCTCTCTCTCTCTCTGTTTCTCTCTGTCTCTCTGTTTCCCCCTGTCTCCCTCTGTCTCTGTCTGTCTGTCTCATACACACACACACACACACACACACACACACACACACACACACACACACAAAACAAAGAATCTTCAATTCAGAGGCAACTGTAAGAAGCTGCAACTTTAGACAAGTTATTTAACCATTCTATTCAATTTTTTTTTTTTGGTATAACTCATGATACAAGGATTAAGTGAAACTCTAAGTATAATATATGGTAGCCTTAATGGCAAATGCCATTATGGCTAATTTGCTTAAGGCAAATATAAGCTTCCTCTCTTCTTTTCTCCTTCAAAGTTATCAGTAAAGCTGACTTTGATTTCATTGGTGTATTATTTTTTAAAAATCTATGGGAAAAAAAGGAGGCTATGAGCAAACGAAACAGTATTTTGCAAAGTGTACATTTCTCATAGAAAAGAGAGAATTCCTGAACAAATGTTCTAGAAACAATGAACTCTATATTGGCCTCAATACAATTCATAATGCTTATTAGCATAAAGTCTCTTAAGTCCTTTGAAAAAAAAAAAAACAAACCTGTTCATCTCAGGATTTCTCAAACCATTCTGGCATGTAATACCTATTAACATTTCAAGGGAGCTTAGATCAGAATAGCTTTGAGGCACCCTCTAGATCTGATGAGATTCATATATACAAATTATTTCTGCTTGTGTCTCCCCCCAATTACTCTAGCAATGATATCAAAGATTTGATAAGTGGGGATGTCATAAAGTGGTGATTCAAACTATGACATTTCCTAAAGTATTAGAAGTGATCCTGATTCTGCATTCTGAACCGTAATCAAACTTTGTGTGCAAGCACACATTTCAAAATATTGTCACTGCAACAATAGAAGAACCATGTGCAAGATACAGCTAATCTAAAAAGGATTTATGGAAGTAAATGTTAGCACCCTTTGCAGCTACTGATTACTGTTTCTGGGTATGATTGTTCCACCTGTATAGCTTCCCTCATTATGAGCTTTATTTGTCTCAAGTAGAAAATAAGATTCCAAGTTAATTATCTGCTTAGATTGATACTTGCAGCCAAAGTGATTGCAGAAGATCCCTAGGACTGAAGTCCTAGTTAATCCCTTATACCTTTTACTCCCTGAACTATGGGGCACTAGATCTTTTGAGAAGTTTTCCTATATCCATATGATTATATAGCTACATAAACTTTAAAGTGTGACATACAAAATTATGATATTTATGTGAGCATAATATTTTTTTTGGAGGGGGGCAGAGCGCATGGTCTGGGAACTGAATCCAGGTCTCCTGCATGAAAAGCGAGCATGCTACCACTGAACCACCCATGCACCTGAGGGTAATTTTTCTGATAGCTGAAAAAAGTAGAAATTTTTTCACAGTAAGACCCACAATAGCCTTTCTACGATCCGTTTTCAAAGATAATTCTAACTGTTTCTTCACATCTAGAGAAAAGGAGTCTTCAGGGAGGAAAAATAGTAAAAGGCCAAGAGGATGGCTTGATTGAGCTCAGAAAGATCAGTTTTAAAAGATAGGTTCTTTTCTAGGGGTGGAGGATGTTCTGAAATAATAGGGAAAGATGGGGGACACTACAGAAGAATTTAAAGTAAGAGTAAGACAAAATATTAGAATTAGAAGAAGAGACTTTACATATAAAATATTAGAGTTAGAAGAGACTTTACATATAAGCTCATTCAGTCTCCTCAATCTGTAGATAAGGGCAAACTGAATCATAGAGGTAAATGTACAATGTATAGTTAGAAATATTCTAGATCATCTTTTGCTACTCAGGGTCATCTTTTCTGGGTAATCTTTTCAAGAACCCAGGCTATCTACCAATGCAGGTTTATTTTTTCCAGTCTTTAGAAAATGGCTTAAAAGTGCAAAAACAGGCCCACCTTCCATGCTGGTTTAAAGGTGTTTTTTAAATGCATGTGTCTGCATATGTGTGTTAAGGCATTAACCTTGGTAAAACATGAGATGTCTGAAAGGATAATGGCTTTCAAAGGCTTTATTGGCCATCAAGATGTAGTGAACTCATTTTAATATCAATTAATTATTCAGAGTAAACTTGGATACATTAGAGGAGGGAATGGTAGCTATCTCATCTCCTTCTGGTCATTTGAACAAGACATGATCTGAATATGCAAAAAGCCAAATAATCCAGATTTCTAGAAATCTTTTCCTTGCTGAGAAGAGAGACTAAACAGAATGATGTCAATACTCTACTCCAAAACCATAAGTACTCTCCCCAGAGGAGGGGTCTAGAGAATCACTCCAAGGGTAAGTTGGTCTTTTCCATTCTGTAAACTATAAACACACACACACACACACACTTACACACACACACACACGTAAAAAGGATTTGGATTTAGATAAAGGAATTTGTCCAAAAACACTCAACTCCCCAATGGTACCTCAGTATAAAGATTAAGACCAACAGTTTTGGAATTAAACCAACCTAGATTTGGAACCTGATTCTGACTCTTAACTGGGACGTTAGACAATTTATTGGATCTAAGCCTCATTTATCTTACCTGCAAAATGTTGATAATAATCTCTACTTAGAGGGTAGTTTTGAGAACTGAGATAATGGTGATAAATTACTTAGCACAAGAACAGGCAGTCAGCAAGTAAGTAGAGCCATCATGATTAGCAAGGGGCTTGTATTAGTCAGAGAAGTAGAATCAGTAGGAGAGATAGATGAGAAGTAGAGAAAGAGAGATAGAGATAGAGATAATTGCAAGGAATTGGCATGTATGATTTGTGGGGCTGGCCAGGCAAGCATATTGTGCTGGTTTGAAGCTGTTTTGGACCCCAGAAAAAGCCACATTCTTTTAGCCCATTCCTGAGGGTGTAGACCGATTATGGGTGGGGGCCTTTTAATTAGTCTGTTTCCATTGAGATGTGACCCACCCAGTTTAAGGCAGGTCTTAATCCTTTACTGGTGTCTTTTGTGAGAGGACAAAAGGCAGAAAAAAGCCAAGAGAAGTTAGAGAGAAAAACCCTGGAGATGCTAAGAAAGGACCCACAGAAGCTCAGAGAGGAGGCCACTGGAACCAGAAGCTAAAAGCAATGAAACCTGGGAGCAAACGATTATTAGATGCCAGCTATGTGCCTTGCTACCTGACAGAGGACTCCTGGATGCCAGCAGCCTTTCTTCAGAGAAGGTATCTTCCTGTGGATGCCTTAATTGGGGCATTTTCATGGCCTAAGAACTGTAATTTGTAAGTTAATAAATCCCCATTGCAAAAGCCGATCCATCTCTGGTATATTGCATTCTGGCAGCTTTCACAAATTGAAACACCCATAATCAATAGGGAAGGCCATCAGAAAGGGCAGGCTGTAAATTCTCTGTCAGGAGCTGATGCTGCAGTTCACAGGTGGGATTTCTTTTTCCTTAGGGAAATCTCAGTTTTATTGTTGAGGTTTTCCACCTAATTAGATCAGGACTATCCAGATTATCCAGGAAAATCCTCTTTACATAAAGTCAACTGATTATGGACTTTCATCACATCTACAAAGTGCCTTTACAGCAACACCTAAATTAGTGTTCGATTTTTAAAAGCTGAGTACTATGGACTAGCTGCATTGACGCATAAAGCTGACTATTACAGGGATAAATGAAAAGAATAATCCACTGGTTGTAAAACTGTAAATTAAGCAACTTGCTTTAACTTATATAACATTTATTGAGCCTACTGAACATTAGGCACTGTGACAGATATGGGTTGCAAAGAAGAATAACTCCAAGTTCCTGCCTTGGGTGAGCATACAAATAGTAAACAAGACAATATATAAACTCTCACAATATATTATGGCAAAGTTGTGGTTATAAATATAATACAATGGATGCACAGAGAAAGGAGAATATAATGTCCAAAGATACCAAATAACTTTATTCAATGATTTGATATAAGCTGGCTCTTCATGAAAAGACCAATAGATACTATTCGGGGAAATAGTAAACAGAGAGACCCTGCAGGCAAAAGAATGATGAAGTTATTGTTGCTTTAGGGAAGCGTGTTGGGGAGAGGAGTAATATGTTACAGAATTTAAAATTTATTTGTTTCTGTTTCTCTCTTTTCCATTTATAGTTTTAGGAGGAAGATATCAGAGTAGAGTGCTGGAGGAGAGAGAACAGATTATATCTATGAGCTGGACAAATCCATTTTGGATAAATGGCAAGAGACTAATTATAATAGTTTGCATTTAAAGATTGCCCCCCCCAAAGCACTAAATTGTTATCATGCTATTGAATTTTAATCAAACTCTCAGGTCCTTAAGAGGCATATTTATGTTCCACAAAAGAGAAAAACAATTGTTTTCAATACTGATTTTTTGTAAGAAGTATTAAAATGTTTACAGTATTTCAATTTCAATAATATATATGTTTTTTCTTATTGCAAAAACTGTTATATTTATTATAGAAATCTTCTGACAGGCAAAAAGAAGAAAATAAAATTGCCCATAAGTCTGCCTTCCCTAGATAGTCACTGTTATCATTTTTGGTGTATGCTTTTTCTATATTTTCTTTAAGCATATAAATACATAAGAATATTATTGATTATTAAATATATGAACCTATTAAGGACATTGTGTAATCAGCTCTCTTCCTTTAACAAAATACCATTAACATTATAAATATTTTTATACAGTCTTCTATAGAATCATTATTTCTGGCTGCATAGTGTTCCATTGTAAAAACTGTTTATATCCTATTTTGGTGATATTTTGATGGGTTCCAGTTTTTCACTACTATAAACAAGGCTACTATTATCAACCTTATAGTCAGATTTTCATAAACAATCTTGATTTCCCTAAAATACATTTCTACAAGTATACACGCAGAGTCAAAGAATATTCAAAAAAATTAAGATTTTGCCAAGTATGCAAAGTGCTCCAAAAAAGTGTTAATTTGCATTCTCCTCATCAATGAATGACTGACTTTTTCTCACAACTTCTTTATTTTAATTGTATCACTTATATGGGCAAAAAAAAGCATATTTATTTTAATTTTCATTTCTCGGATAATTAGTAGATGGTACATTTTTCATATTTATGACTCATTTGCATTCTTGCTTTGTGAATTATCCATTCCTGTCCTTTGCTGTAGGCTTGTTGTCTCTTTTTTGGTGACTTTCTTTCTGGGTTTGAGGTTTCCATCAAACAGATGGAGACACGGTAGGAGCATAAAAGGGTGAAAATTCTTACTGTTTCATCCTCCACATCAAATAATTCACTAAATCTTCTCATTCTAACCTGAAATCTCTTTAACACTTGCCCTTCATACTCAGTCTTACCACCACTGTCCTAGTTCAATTCTTTATCACCTCTTTTCTAAATCATCACCTATGGCTTCCTAGGCTAGCCTCTCTGCTGCCAGTCTCTTTTCCTTCCAGTTCCTCATCCACCCTAACATTATAATGATTTTTCTAAAATACAGATCAGATCCCAACTATTTATAAGGTTGATTGCACACACCTATCAGCTAATTTTAAAGCAAAAAATCCCCAATAATATATTTTTATTTCTTTATAAATTTCATAAATGTACTTCAATCAATAGCCACATCTCAATAAAGAGCATACACTCAGGAAGAAATTAACTGTTAATGATGGTGGAAGTAAATTCTTATTTTAAATAGTTTTTTTTAATACTTTAAAATTTAATAGAGAGAAGACTGTGGAAAGATAGTGAAGTAGGAAACTCCAGGAATCAGTCCTTCTAGTAGATCAACTATTAAACAGTCAAAAACTGCATGAATCAGCTAGTTTGAACTCTGATTCTAATAGAACACTGGACAGCATCCAGGGAAGAGCAGGAGGAAGAGGTTGTTAAATTGCTGTTAATATCAATGAATTGCACTCTCCACCCAGAGGGTACCATTGCCCACACCAGCCCAACAGACTGCTATGAGGCACTCAACCCAGGTCCCAGGTGTAGCTTGCTCGGGCAGGGTGAGATGTAAAGACCTAGGTCCCCAAGATCTAGAGGTATGTGATCTGATTGCTATTCACTTCTTTTGATCAGCCACTTCAGACTTCAGATTACTGAGGACATGGCTGCTCTGAGGGCAGCCATTGTTCCAACCTGCCCTGAGCAAAAGGGACAGAGGAAATGTAAAGATAGTACACTTCCTCAAAACTACAGAGGCCGTTAAATATCCTGGGAAAGTGCCAAATAAAGAAAACACAGCTTTAAAGAGCCATAGGAGAAGCTCCTGGCATGCATCATTGCCCCTCCCTCATCCTTCCCTAAGAGCCCTAAAGTCAGCCAGCACCCCTTTGGGGGACCCTGACCTTGTTGTGGCTGGGAAAGACTGACCTGGGAAACTCCTCTCCAGCTAACTCCCAATCTCAAAATTTGCCTTCCAGACAAAAGCAGCATAAGGCAGTGAAAGCAGTATAAGAAACAATTGAGTTGGGGGCTCTAGGATTTATCTTGTGTATACAAGGAACATACAAAAATCAATTAATGTCATAAACTACCCTAATAGAATAAATGGGAAAAGGAATAATCATCTCAATTGCTGCACAAAAGGCATTTCACAAAATATAACACCACTAGTTGATTTTAAAAATAACTTCAACACTAAAACTACAAGGATACTTCCTTAACATGATAAAATCCATATGTGAAAAACCAAAGCTGACATCCTACTTTATGGTAAAAGATAGAAAATGTTTCTGCAAAGATCAGGAACATGACAAGGAAGCCCACTGTCGACACTGTTGTTCAGCATTGTACTGGGAATTATAACCAGAGCATTCAGACAAGAAAAAGTAATAAAAGGCATCCAATTTGGAAAGGAAGAAATAAAATTTTCCCTACTTATAGATTATATGACCTTATATACAGAAAATCCTAAAAAATCCACAACAAAGCCAGTAGAGCTAATAAATGGATCCAGAAATTGGTGGAGTACAAGACCAACACCAAAAAATCAGTAGTGTTTCTGTACATTAGTAATGAACTGTCTGAAGTAAAAATCAAGAAAGAAAATTCCTTTTATAATAGCAAATGAGATAACCAAATATTGAGGAATAAATCTGACCAAGTATGTAAAGAATTTGTACACTGAAAACTATAAAACATTGCTAAAATAAGTCAAAGAAGACCTAAATAAATGGAAAAACATTCCATGTTCATGGATTGGAAAACTAAGTATTGTTAAGATGTAACTTCTACCAAAAGTGATTTATAGAGTCAATGCAATCCCAATCAAAATTCTAATACCTTTCTTAGTAGAAATGGAAAAATCAATCATCACATTTATATAGAAGGGTAAAGGGCCTTAAATAGCCAAATCCATCTTGAAAAAGAAGAACAAAGTTGGAGGACTCATAATTCCTGAACTAAAAATGTATTACAAAGCCACAGCAATCAAAACAGCATGGTACTGGCACAGACAGACATAGAGATGAATGGAATAGAATTGAGAGTTCAGAAATAAATTCTTGCATTTACAGCCAACTGATTTTGACTAGGATGTCAAGTTCACTCAACTGGGAAATAATAGTCTCTTCAACAAATGGTGCTAGGAATATTAAATATCCAAATGCAAAATAATGAAGTTGGCTCCTTACCTCACACCATAAATAAAAACCAACCCAAAATGGATCAAGACCTAAACACAAGAACCAGAAATATAACACTCCTAAGGAAGCCTCTTCAGGACCTTGGTTGGGCAATGGTTTCTTAGATTTTACACTAAAAACATGAGCACCAAAAGAAAAAATAGATCAATGGGGACTTCATCAAAATAAAAAACTTTTGTGCCTCAAAGAACTTTATCATGAAAGTAAAATAATAACCTGTACAATGGGAGAAAATATTTGGAAAACATCTATCTGGCAGGGGTTTAATAACCAGAAATTATAAAGAAATTCTAAAACTCTAGAATAAAAAAAGAAACAAGGCGATTTAAAAATGAGCAAAAACTCAAATAGACATTTTGCCAAAGAAGTTCTAAATGGCCAAAAATCATTTGAAAAGATGCTCAACATCATTAGTCATCAGGGAAATGCAAATCGAAACCACAATGATACATTTCATACCCACTAGAATCGCTACTATTAACAATAATAATAACAAGTATTAGAAAGAGAATTTGGAGAAATAGGAACATTCTTTCATTGTTGATGGGGCTGTAAAATGGTGCAGCTGCTGTGGAAAACAGTTTGTTGGTTCTTCAGAAACCTAAGTAATGACCAGCCATATGACCAGCCATCCCATTTCTACATGTATACCCAAAAGAACTGAAAGCATGGTGGCACTTATCACAACTGCCAAAAGATGGAAGCAATCCAAGTATCCATCATCCAATGAATGGATAAATCAAACATGGTATATACACCCAATAGAATAGTACTCAACTGTGAAAAGGAATGAAGTTCTGAGACCCATGACAATGTGGATGAACTTTGAAGACATCATGTTGAGTGAAGGAAGCCACATACAAAAGGGCAAATATTGTATAATCTCACTCATATGAAATAATTAAATTAAACAAATTCACAGAGTCAGAAACTAGAATACAGGTTACCAGAGGTCAAGATGGGGATAGGAAATGGGGAGTTAATTCTTAATTGGTACAATGTTTCTCTTTGTGGTGATGGAAAAGTTTTGGCAATATATAGTGGTGACCGTAACACCACATTATCAATGTAATTAACACCATTGAATTTTATATTGGAATGTGGTTAAAAAGAGAAATTTTAGGTGAGAAATATATATACACACATATAACATTTTAGAATAAAAATTTTAAAACAAGCAAAACTAAATGTACAACACAAAAAGTGAACCCTCATGTAAATTGTGGACAATAGTTAATAGCACAATTATAATATTCTTTCATCAATTTCAACATGTTTCCACATTAATGCAATACGTTAAAATGAGGTAGGTAGGGTCACAGTGGTTCAGCAGGCAGAATTCTTGCCTGCTATGCTGGAGACTCGAGTTCATTTCCCAGCACCTGCCCATGCAAAAAAAGAGGGGGGGGGGAAGGGGACAGATATATGGGAACTCTGTATTTTCTGCATGCTCTTTCTGTAAACTTATAACTACCTTAATTAAAATCTGATTACAGCATCATTATTTTACCTTCTATCATGTATGAAGACAGGTAGTCTTCATGGAAGTGTAAATTCTACCATTTTCTAGTTTCTCATTTTTATTTGTTTTATTAATATAATCTTCAAATTATGGTTTCCTTGTGGGACACTTTTTAAGTTACTTGTCCAATTTGTCTGGATTGATCCATATCAAAATTACATGTAGGCAGTAATAACTTCAGATTTACTTAAAGTCATACCCATTAACCTTTTACGTTGTGGAATTTCCTTCCTTCCTTCAAGTTATCACATGTACTAAATGTAACACATGTCTATCTGACACGCAGACCAAGGAAGGGAACCACTGTCAATTCATATGCCATATTTCACCTGAGGTGAAATATTGCATATTCAGAACAAAAGTATTTTATGAATGACTAAGGAAGGAATTTAATGGTTGTAAGTAAACTATGAAACAATGCATTTTATTACTTAGAATTTCTTTTAAATTGATTGAAAGAACCATTTTACATATATAAAAAAGAAAATATAAAGAAAATAAATAAGGGAAGTCTGAAACATTCAGAATCTGACTTTTCAGAATCACTTTAGATTACAACCATCAATGTCCATATCTTTGTACGCAAGATCATTCTCCAATCCATCAAGAGCATTAGCAATGAAGCATATCTTGAAAGAATGCTTCTGAATAATCTTCCAAGATGCTGACTCTGTCCTGCAAGTTTAATGGGCATGTGAATTTAACAAAAACGAATATGCATAATGCTACAGATGTTGCTTGGCCAATAGCAGTTTTAAGACATAACCCAATTTTAGAAATTTTAAAACAAGAAAAAAAGTGCATTATAAACAGATAATATATAATATTAAAAAGTAGTTTAACAAAGCTTACTTCTATTTAACTTTTGATAAAAAAAATAAAAATAAATGGAAGTTTTAATAAATTCTGCCTACTCACCAGTGGATTACCTTGTCCCATTTTGGAGACCCGTAGTTCAGATGATACATACAAAAGGCCTTGGCGATCAGTACCCAATCTGACATTCTAACCTAATTTCCTAACAACTACCCCACCTACTTATGCTTTAATTACATCAAACACCTCATCATTCTTTAAAGAATCTGAATATTTTTCTTTTTTTTGGGGGGGGGAGAGCATGTGTAGTTTCCGGGAATCGAACCCAGGTCTCTGGCATAGCAGGTGAGAATTCTGCCACTGAGCCATTCTTTGTAAAGAATACAAAGAGAAAGAGGGAAAAGAATATACAGGTCTGACAAATAAAATTAAAAAGATAAGATGGTGGAATCAAGATACACCTTTTCAGTAATAATTTTGAATGTTGATGGACTAAACTTACCAATTAAAAGATACAGATTGGCAGAATGGATTAAGAAACATAATCCAGCTATATGCTGCCTACAAAAGACTCATCTTAGCAAAAATCAGTAACATTGCTATGCACAAGCAATCAGCTAGCTGAGGAATCAGCTAAGGAAAAAATTCCATTCATAATAGCAACTAAAACAATCAAATACTTAGGAATGAACTTAACTAGGAACATAAAGGACTTTTACACAGAAGACTATATAACATTGCTAAAAGAAATTAAAGGAGATCTAAATAGGTGGAAAGACTTTTCCTGCTCATGGATAGGAAGGCTAAACATAGTTAAGATGTCAATTCTCCCCAAACTGATCTACAGATTCAGCACAGTACCAATCAAAATTCCAACAACCTACTTTGAAGATTTGGGAAAGCTAACTACTGAATTTATCTGGAAGGGAAAGAGACCCTGAGTAGCTAAAAGCATCCTAAAAAAGAGGAACGAAGTGGAAGGATTAACATTCCCTGACTTTAAAACCTATTGTAAAGCCACAGTGGTCAAAACAGCATGGTACTGGCACAAAGATAGAAGCATTGACCAATAGAATCAAATTGAGAGTGCAGAAATAGACCACCAAATCTATGGTCAACTGATTTTTGACAAAGCCACCAAATCCTCTGAACTGGGACAAACTAGTCTATATTGGGCATAGAAGAACTGGATAGCAATAGCTAAAGGAATGAAAGAGGACCCCTATCTTACACCCTACACAAAAATTAACTCAAAGTGGATCAAACATCTAAATATAAGAACTAGCACCATAAATCTTCTAGAAGAAAATGCAAGGAAACATCTTCAAGACGTAGTAATAGGGGATAACTTCCTAAACTTTATACCCAAAGCGCAAGTAACAAAAGAAAAAAAAGATAAATGGGAACTCCTCAAAATCAAATGCTTCTGCACCTCAAAACACTTTGTCAAAAGGAGAAGAGGCAGCCAACTCAATGGGAGAAAATATTTGGAAATCACCTATCAACAAAGGTTTGATTTCCTGTATATAAAAAAAAATCATATAACTCAACAACTAAAGAAAAAACAATCCAATTATAAAATGGGCCAAAGACATGAATAGGCATTTTCCTGAAGAGCAAGTACAGATGGCTCAAAAGCACATGAGGAGATGCTCATTTTCACTGGCTATAAGGGAAATGCGATCAAGACTACAATGAGATACCACCTCATACCTATAAGAATGGCTGCTATTAAAAAATCAGGAAACTATAACTGTTGGAGAGGATGTGGAGAAACTGGGACACTTATGCTCTGCTGGTGGGAATGTACAATGATGCAGCCACTACAGAAGACTGTTTGGCAGTTCTTTAGGAAACTAAGCATCGAGCTTCCCTATGACCCAGCAATAGCACTACTTGGCATATACCCAGAAGAGCTGAAAGCAACGACACACACAGACATTTGTACACCAATGTTCATACCAGCATGATTCACAATCACCAAAAGATGGAAACAAGCCAAATGCCCATCAATAGACAAGTGGATCAACAAAATGTGGCATATACATACAATGGAATATTATTGTATGTATTATTGTATGTATGTATAGGCAGCAGTAAGACAAAATGACGTCCTGAAGCACATGACTAGATGGATGAGCCTTGAGGACATAATGCTGAGCAAAATTAGTCATACACAAAAGGACAGATACTGTATGAGTCCACTTTTATGACCAGCATAAATATATAATCAGAAACTTATAATACGTAATACAGGGGACGCAGAGATACACAGAAGCTAGAGATGGGTGACCCATTAGCTAATGAGGCTGAACTCCAATGTAAGGGAATAGACAGGAGCAAAGGTGATTCTCTAGTGGATCTAGAAGTAATATTACTATATTTAAAATGAACAAGATTAAAAGGGGTTGTATAGACCTATATGTCCCACTGACTCACACTAGAAATATGAATGAGTTCTTGTAAGAATTACTTCAAAGATACGATTCTTGTATAAAAAGTGTGTAAGTCCACAGTACAGGAGGAAAATAGCTATTGCATGCTATGAGCTATGTTCATAAGGAAACCATCAGCACTACCACAGCAACAGCAGAGGTAAATAACGGGGTGAGGGACAAGAGTCAAGAGGCTTAGGTCTCCTACTTGGTGAGGGTGTGTTTATTGGTTTTCTGTCTCTTGGGAAGAATGAAATTATCTAAAATTAAGAATGTTGATGGACTGTGGACTTTGGGCCTTCTGGATGATGCCTGATGAATGCAGGTGGCTGAAGGATGCACTGATGGAGAAGTAGATTGACAAACAATGGCATATATCCATGAACAAAGGTTGTGCTGCTACAAAAAGGCACAATGTTGTGAGGCATGCAACAATGTAAATGAACTTGGGGGGCATTTGGTAAGACAAAATAAGACAGAAACAAAAAAACAACAATGTTTACCTTTAGAAAATGCTTATAATGGTCACTTTTAGAAAATGCTTATAAGAAAACAGGGGTCTAGATTGTAAGCTTTTAGAGCAGACACATTAAGTCCAGAGTGGTGATTATTATTTCTGGATTTACAGAGGCTGTTATATATATATAACCTGATATTTAGAAACGAGAATGAAGCCGAACATGTTGCAGTTAAAGTAATTCAGAACATAGGGGTAACGAAGACAGTGTCTGTATTTTAGAACCACACATACTCTTTGAGACCAATGGAAGAAAGGTTTATCTGATCTGGAACTGAAATTTTCTGTAGTGCATAATCTAATCCAACCTATCTGTATAGCTCATTTAAACAACTGAAAAACAGAGAGCACAGAATAAAAAAGAGGTCCTTTAATCTTGCATAGATTATTGTAATGCCTGGAAACATCCTAGAGTATATTAACCAGATAATCATAAAGTATTGACAAAGTCCCCTGAGGGAGTGCAGACAGATTATGGGACTATTAAACCTTACCATCAGGGAATTCCCTGATACTGTGTCAAACTTTAGGGACACCCAAATCAATAGACCATGCCCTCAATCATGGTGCTTGCTCTTATGAGGCTTATGTAGGTAGCATAGAAGCTTAGACTACCTATAGACATGCCTAAGAGTTACTTCTGGAGGACTTCTGTTGTTGCTCAGATGTGGCTTCAGTTTCATTTCTAAGCCCAACTCTGCAATGAAATCATTGCCCTCCCTGCTATGTTGGACATGACATCCAGGGGTGAAAGTCTCCCTGGAGACATGGGAGAGGACTCACAGGGATGAATCCAGACCTGGCACTGCGGGATCAACAATTACATCCTGACCAAATAGAGGAAAAGAAGTATAATTAATAAAGTATCAGTGGCAGAGAGAGTTCAAATAGAGTCGAGAGACTACTCTGGAGGTTGCTCTTATACAAACTTCAGGTAGGCTTTGCTACTTATCATAACCTGCCAACCCCAACCAGGACCATTCCAGCCAATCCTAAAGAACACCCAGGGCAATTTATAAGATTCCACGAGTGTTCCAGGCACTAGAGTAACTTGTGAGAGACCTATTACCTCCAGATGGGCCCCTGGTCCAGGTAAGCTCGGAAACAAAAGCCTAGCCTCTCCAGAACATGAGATAGTTTCATCTCCCTACTGCATATTACTAACAGACCCTTCCCATATCAAAAATTTAGAATTGTCATAGCCCAAACAACCCCAATGGGAGATATGGAAAGATCAAAGGTGATGGTGGAATTATACATAGAACATAGGACTTAACAAATGAATATGAATGCTGAATCATTAAATTGATATCTCTTTTAGTTTCCAGTATTTTAGAGCAGCTAGTAGTAAAAACCCAAAATTGTGAAATTGTAACCCATGTCAAAGTTTGTAATATGTTCTACAACTAATTGTGGTGCTGTGCCTGGAAATTTATAGCTTTTTTTGTGTATATGCTATTTTTCACAAAAAAAGAAGGAAAAAAAGTCAATTGTGATGATAAAAAAAGTATTAAAGCCTCTAGCCTCTTATATTCTGGAGCAGCTAGAAGGAAAAATATGAGAGGACCGTATGGTAGCCCATGACAGACTCTGGGATCTATCCTGTAACCACTTTTTGAAGGGTGCTTTGAAAACTGTTGCTTTTTTATTTCTTTGCTTTGTATATATGTTATACGATACATTAAAAAGTTTAAATATATATATATATATATATTTAAGTGTATTTTGTATATAAATCCAATTGTCAGCTCCTAGCGTTTCACATCATTTACTCTATTTAGCCTGACTAGTCCTGGCTGCTCATCCCTCAGGCCAAACAGGGACCTCCAACCCTCTTACCAAGCCTTTAATTTTGCAGTTTTCTGTGCCTGGGACATTTCCCTCACTTTATTCAAAATGAATGGCCCCATCGCCCTGCACCCCCTTACGCTGTTTTATTTTCCTTCATAGCACTTACTATTACCAACGATAAAATTAGATCTCTGTTGTTTTCCTTTACTACCTTCCCCAACTATGGTGTAAAGCTCAAGAAGGGCAGGAACTTGGTTTTGTTTGCTACCATATTCCTAGCACTAGAACAGTAGGTGTTCAACAAATAAAAAAACATGTGTGAATATGTGTAGCACTAAACCGAAGAAGAATTTCAAGGCTATTATTCATATACTAGATTTTGATAAGATCTTGTAGAGACTATACCTGATCTTCACACAGCTTGGTTGAATTTATTATTTCCAAGGTGTTTATAACAAAATTCTGACAGCCTTTCCCATACCAGTTAGTATTACAATATTCATTAAATACCAAGAAGCCCAAAGATTGATAAAGCAGAATTTTAATGAACTAACATGTGGTAGGCAAGTCTTTAATTTGTTTCCAGAAGGTGATTACTTTAACTGTTTTGCAAATCAGTGTGCGTTGGGAAAACAGAGACACATATTTACTTTAATCTATCCACCTTAAACAATTTTTCAGTCTTTTAAAAGTGATAGCCATTTAAAATTCAATTAATAAAATACTAGGTCTATTTAAATGAGCCCCTTGTAAAGGACTGGACCCCAAATATGACTTGTCTGGCATATCCATTGGGATTTTCAAGATGATTTCCATTTTCAGTTAAAAGCACCAGCCCGAGTTAGCTAAAATAAAGAGCAGTGAATTCTAAAGCAGAAGAATTGGTCCCTGCTCTTGGGTACCGAAATAATAATTGCTTAATGTTAGAAAAGTCACATAATCTCTTTGATTCTCAGCTTCCTAGTCCGTAGATCCATACTGCCAGGGTTGCTGTTAGAATCAGAAGAAAACATGTATTTAAAACTAAAAAACTTCGAAACCTATAATGTGCTATAAATTTTAAGATATCAATATAATGATTATAATTTTAATATTGGATTTTCCTTTCAGATGTTGGCTGAAAATTCAAATCAAAATGATTTGTTATCCAACAGAGAATAAAATGCTTTGATTTAATAAAAATCAAAATACTTCAAAATGTATACTCAGAATGAATTTTTTTAAAAAAAGCCCACAAAGTTAAGTAGACAAAAATCTCCTGACATCACCAAACCAGTTTCAAAAGCAACTACTGAAATTGCCATTAGACTAATGAGATGACAAATCAAGATTAAAATACTGATCTAAAATAAAGAAATTTTCATCCTCAACATCTCAGAAAAAGAGAAAACTCCATTAATATAAGTATAATTGTACCTAAAAGGGAGAGAGATTATTTGAAGACTATCTAATTCTTATCCAAAAATCATCTAAATGTAGTAGTGGAGAGCATCAGTTACCTCAAATCAAAACATCAATTCCTACTTTATCTTGTATCTCAACATTATATAGGGCAAAAAAATGAAAGAAAATTTTGGTAAAAGCAGCATATTTATATCCATCACAAAATTATCACATCACCTCCCTTGTAGTCCAGAGTATATTTAATGTAATTGAAGAGAGAGGAGAGGAAAATGTTTTTCTCTCCTATATCAGGAAAAATAAAGTTCTTTTTTATCTTTTCAAAGCCGCACTAAGGGAGACTCCCACTTCTGTCCTACATGAAGAACAGGGACCTGAGTTACACTCTTGCTGGAAACAATTAAAACCCAAACAAAATATATGGGGAAAAAATGGCTTATGTAACACTGGACTTCAATTAATAAAGGGCAGAGATACCAGAAAGATGAGAAACAAATGAGCTGAGCATATCATTATCTCAGTTATGTCCTTAAAAGGGTTTCCCCAGCCATTTGATGGTTTGCCCGAAGTGAAGAGTCAAGAGAGACTGAGGCACCTAGAGTTGGCTGGGCAGATCACTGGAGAAGAGAAAGCTGCAGAGTGAGGACCTAGGAAATATGCAAAAGATCTTCCTCAAGACTTCAGCTGAGCACTGCTTGGAAAAGAACCACCTGAAAGGACTGAAGGGAACAATCCTAGGAAATAACACAGAACAGAAAATAGTCTCTGTTCCTACCAACCAGAAGGAAAAAACTATAATTCAGGGGCATCAGGTGAAGGATTCAGTAATACTCTGTCTCAGTAGTGGGACAAAATCATTCTAGATTAAATTCAAGTTTTCTTCTCTGTACCAAACTCAAGAGCAAGACCAAAGAGGCTCAAATTGTTTTCAAGGAGTTTAACTGCATTCAAACAAAAGCTCAAGAATATTTATAGAAAAATAAAAATATACAGTAACAAAGAAGATGAAATTCTCTATGTCTGACATACAAATAAAAATGACCAGATATGTAAAGAAGAAACTATGACCCCAATAAGAAGAAAAATCAATGAATTGAAACCAACATAGTAACAACACAGATGACAGTAATTCATAGACAAAGTAATTAAAATAGTTATTATAACCCTATTCCACATATTTAAGAAGCTAGAAGAAAATTAAATATGTTACATAGAGACATGGAAGATATATATTTTTTTAAATCCTAATTATAACTTTTACAATGTGACTGTGATTATGAAAACCTTTGTCTGATGTTCTTTTCATCCAGCATATGGACAGATGAGTAAAACAATAGGGACAAAAATTAAATAAATAACAGTGGGGATAAGGGGTAAAATAAATTGGGTATATGGAAATACTAGTGGTCAATGAGAGGGAGGAATAAGGAGTACAGTATATATGAGTTTTTCTTTTTTCTTTTTATTTCTTTTTCTGGAGTGATACAAATGTTCAAAAAAATTATCATGGTGATGAATACACAACTATGTGATGAGATTGGGAGCCACGGGTTGTACACCATGCATGGAATGTATGTGTGTGAAAATGTGCCAATAAAAATATTTTTTAAAAAAAGATCCTAATAAAGCCTCTTATTATCTAAACTACAATATCTTAAATTCTCAAAAATTCTGAATAGGGTTAATAACATATTTCAGCATAATAGATATTCTTTCAAAATTATTATTAACACATATGTTAGAAGATAAGGATATATTAGAGGACAGAAAACAGAAATATTTGGTTAATATACATACAAACATATTAATAAAAAATAAGGAAAAATATCCATAATTATTAGTCCTTTCTGAAGCTGGTTACATGGTCATAGCAGGCATTTATAACTAACTACCTTCTTCCACTCCCCGTTCCATATTCCTTTTACCGTTAGCAAGCACCTCGGTTGATAGTAATTCTTTGTCTGGTAGGTCTAGGTCATAAGCAGTTCTGCTTGAATTAGGTGGTTGTGCTTATCCATTGATCTTAATCCTAGGGCACTAAGAGATGCCCTAAGGAATCACCTGTAATCCGTATATTCTCCTCCTTAACCAAATGGCACAATAGCAACCCCATTTTTTTACTTGGTAGTCAGGATGAATTAGGCTTGGGATCCGAAAGTGGCTAGATGGCACTTTCTTATCCAGTACAATGGAATAATAATGTTCCCAACTTAGTCCCTTTGGAACTAAGACCTCTATACCTGCAGAACCTGAGATTGTAGACACAAAAAGTCAAATTTGCTAGTAGATCACTAAAGATGTTAATAAGTAGAGTTACTCCCCTTTCCACCCCTTGATTTCTGTGTCCAGGATGTGAATCCTGGCTATGAGAGAAACAGAGTTATATACTGGATTCTGTTCCATGTGCTAGTCCTCCTGGACCTGCAGACTAATCCAACCACATTCTTTCCATGGCTATAGCCAAGGTGTAACAGTACAAGTAGAAACATGTGAAGTTTTTTTAAGGCCTAGAATTGATACATCATCATTTCCGCCTCATTCTACCAGAAAAAAAGCATATCACATGGCTGAACCCAATGTCAAGGGACAAAGGGTATGACATAAGAAAGAGTGAAGAATCAGGTCTAATAATACAAGTTACTAAAAATTCTTCTTCCACTACCCATTTTATGTTTTCTTTTCTCTTAGCCAGTACTGCTTCAGTTGGGGTTTTGCCTGGTTGTGTGATCCAAATATCATTTCTGAAGGATAAAGGATCTGAGCCCTTGGTGGTTCTGCAAGTATGAAATTTCTGTAAGCATCTATTCACTTTTCCCAATGGGTTTTGCCTTCCTTTTATGGAGTTTTTATTAAATATCTAATATTTAATGCCCAGGAAGATTCCAAGACACAAAGGACCCCAAGAAGGCATGGCCAGAAAAGCAGGAAGAAAATTGGGAAAGTATGGTTTCCTAAGACAAGAATAATGTTTCAAGAAAAAAAGAGGTAATCAAAAGATAAGCAAAATGAATACTGAAAAATATCCATTAAGTTTAGCTACACAAAGGCATTTGATGACTTAACAAGAGCTGTTTCCTCAGAGTAATGAGGTGGGTGGCCAGTTTAGACACTACATAATGATTTGTATTATGGTTTATGAAATAGTTATTAAAATCGATGAGGCAACTCTTTTTCTGGTACTGCTTTTCCCTGTAGGTGCACCAGGCTCCCCATTTGGTTTGGCTTCTGCCAGCTAGTGCACATCCCATAGGCACCAGCAGGCTTTTATGTTCCCAACTCACCCACATACAAAACTATTCCTTGTTCTCCCTTGTCTCACCAACCCCATAGAGTTAGTGATTCTGATGGGATTCCGCAGCATCTCTGCCTCTCAATTCAAAGCATGCTGTTCCTTCACTTGCAAGGTACTACAGGTCACCCTTGTTCTTCCTTCTTTCCTCAAGTTCCATCCTTCTCTTACAAAATTTTCTTAAAGTTCTGGTTGTAGTCTTCATCTTTCTTAAGTTTCTGGTCCTACTATAGGATGTTTGATATTTATATTTTCCTTTGGAAATTACAGTGGTAATCTAGGAAGAATGAGATAGATACACACAAAGGCTCAAACTGCCTTATATCTAGAAATCCTAGAAGTTCAAAATTTTTCAAAAGTCAAAACTTACAAGTATTCTCTTTGTGACTACTGTCATTTCTTTTAAGTTTAGAAAGCTCTTCTCTGTCAAGAGAAAGGAACTATATTTTCTTCTAACTTTTTTACTGATATGATGATATGGCTCTTTCAAATGGTTTAATAACTATGTGGGATGTGGGAGGGTCCTAATTCATAGGTTTGTAGGCAAGATTCTATCTAGGGAAGGAGCAGGCTAAGAAAAACCATGAAAAAATGTTACTTCTCAAAAGCCTCATATGGACAATGTATCCTTATATAAATCTGAACATTGGTGTTCCTTGAAGTCAAAATATTTTAGTGAAATTTCTCCAGAAATAATTAAGTATAGAAAAATAAACAGGCATTACTCACCTTTGGCTTGTCTAGTTACCTAGCAATTAAAGCTATTGCTTCATTGTACCCTTGTGGAAAAAACAATTATTAGCTTGCAATCACTCAGCTGGTGATACAGATACTTCATCATCATGGTGTGTATTCAGCATTGTTACAATTTCTGAATAAATACTAACACTTTGATCCATCCTTTTAATGCAAGCACAAATTCTTTTCTTTGGAGAAAGATGGTATAGATTTACATGTGCAAAATTACTCCATAAAACTTGAAATAATAGTATCCTGAGCCAAAATTTATATTCTGCTGCCTTCTACTTTAATTAGAAAAAGGTAGGTAATACACGTGGCTAACATTTACCGAGGCTTCCTACAGGTCAGGCCTTGTAATAAATGTTCTACACCCATTAATTTACCTAAAGTTTCTATGGTATTATGAGGCAGATGCTAATGGTCTTTCTGTTTTGCAGTTTAGGTATCAAAGATTCAGATCAATTGCCTTCCTAAATATCCATGAATCAAAAATAATATTAAATTTATACAACATAAGGAAGAGGTTGTGAACTGTGCCTCTCTACCATGAGCCCCAAGACCATTTCTTCCATAATGTTGTCACCTACATGTTCTTTGTAAAGCTCTCCAATGTGCTTAATATTCACAATAGCAAAACCTATGTGGATATTTTCACCGTAGATAATCTATTTCATTGTTTATACAATAGCAAGATACTTACAATATGCGTCATAGATCAAGTTCTGCCTAATTCTGTTTTATAAGAGGAATCATTTGACATCATTACAGCTTACTTCAATGTTGAATTTAAAGAATATTTTTTCATCTCTGTATTACGCAATGGCATTTTTGTAGTGTACATTAATATTCTTGTTTCATGCAAATATAATACCATATACATGACTTTTTTTTTCAAATGAATAAAGCAGCCTCAAGGATCCTAAGGCGGATGTGTTAAATGAAATTCATGCTGGCATTCTTTTATTTTAACTTCTCCCTCAACTTTTCCTATCACTACCATCACCTAATCAGATATTCTTCAGTTTTAGTGTCCTCCCATATTAGCCTCACTTCCTGACAGTCTGCCAGATTCTCACAGACTTCCAGAATTGACAAAACACACTGTGAAAAATGTCTTAACAATGTGCAAAGTTTTTCATGTGTTTTATTGAAATGTGTGCATATTACTTACAATATTGCTTAATAAGACATAAAACTGGAAAGTGTTCAAAAGTTAAAGCCCATGCTGCTGTCATCATCTTCATTCTTGTGAACTTGAATTACTTTTGTTAAAGTGAAAGGAAAAAAGAAACAAATTTGGGATTTAGAAAATATCCCTCCTGGAGACTTTAAAGAAGTAAGATAGACTTCAAAAGTGACCCAAACTACAGATTCGATTATCTAGCACTGAGTATGAGTCAAAGATTTCCCACTCCCTCCTATGTTGTGCTTAGTTTAGCTGCAGAAGAAAGAAAAAATACAACTCAGTTCTGTTGCATAGAATAAGAATTTTCAAGCTAGAACAAATTTCAGAGGACATGAGTTTAATCCCCTTATTTTATGCATGTGAAAACTAAGGTCCCCTGCTTTTCAGGAGTAAATCAGCAAAAGAAACTAGAGGGGGAAAAAAGTGTTCTGTTGTCCCCTATTCCTAGGAATAAGAGTAAATCATTGCTTTCATTATTGACTGAATTATCCACGTTATCCCCATTTCAACAAACTAATAAAGAGCTTAAATTAGGTTAATAATTTGCCAATTTTGTTGATAAAGAAAAAAGACAGGGATTTTTTGCTTTCTTCAGTGTTAAATAAAATTAAATCTGCACCCTTTATAATTTTCCTTAACATCACAGAGAATTAAATATCTTATATTTTAAAAATACATACTATAAAATAAAAATACACAAATAAAAATAAAGACTTAACAAAAATAAATATAACAGAAGGCCAAGATGTATTAGGATGGTGTGGGTAGGAGAGGACTAGAAGGTAGAAGGCAGCTATTGAATTCTAAAATTCTGATAATGGAGGCTCAGATTTGGCTCTGAGTTCTGGATGGCCACAGTAAAAAGGGAAATGTTATTATTAGTATCAGTGTCATCAAAGAAAACAAAGACTTAAATAAAACTTGTTTAAAAAATAAGATTCTTATTTGTAGAATTAAATATTAAGACTAGTAACTAGCTATTAGTAACGAGTGACTTGTAAAAGCTACAAACAACCTTAACAAATAGGTAAGAAACTATTTGTAATAAAATTTATGTTCCCAAATTAATCCATTTAACTGACTTTATTTTCCCTCCTAACACCACAGAAGACTGTAGTGGTCTGTCCTTGGGGTTCCTTGGCTTTCGAGTCATGACGATGTTCTCTCCTTTCTCTTCCGGATTCCTGCTGACTTCCTACTTCTTCTGACCTTCTCCTTTTAAGGCCTCTAGTAATACAGATTAAGACCCACCCTGGTTCATTTTGCCACAATTTAACTAAAAATAACATCTTCAAAGGTCCAGTATACAAAAGGCTCACACGCACAAGGACATGGATTAAGATTAATATGTCTAAACTGGGGTTCTTAGATCAGTCTACCATAGTGGCAATTTTAAATTGTGTCGTAGGAGGTGGGATCCTTCTTCTACCAAGATTCTTAAAGGACAGTTGGAGATGGTTTTGGTTTGCTAAAGCTGCCAAAATTCAATATATCAGAAATGGATTGACCTTTACAATGGGGATTCATTAATGTAAAATTTACAGTTCTAAGGCCATGAAAATGCCCCAATGAAGGCATCAACAGGATGATACCTGGACTCTGAAGACAGGTTGCTGCCATCCAGGGTTCCTCCGTCAGATAGTAAGGCACATGGTCTGCTGGCCCTTAGCTCCCAGGTCTTGCTGCTTTCAGTTTTTGGTTCCAGTGGCCTCCTCTTTGAGCTTCTTAGAATCCTCTCTTAGCAGCCCTAGGGCTTTTCTTCCTCTGTGAGCTCTTCTCTGGTGTTTCTCTCTGAGCTCTCTTGGCTTTTTCTGTCCTTTATCCTCTCTTAAAGAACTCCAGTAAAGGATTAAGACCCACCTTGAATTGGTGGGTCCCACCCACAATAGATCTGCACCCACAGGACTGGATTAAAAGAACATCGCATTTTCTGGGATACAGGACAGCTCAAATCAGCAGACTCTACCCTTTGGACCCCTAAAAGGCATGATCTTTCCATATGTAAGATGCATTCATTCCACCACAATATCACAAAAGCCTTAAATAATTTTAATAACAGTATTAAGTACAAAATCTCATCAATATCAGTTACAGGCATGGTCTGTCCTAAGGAAAATTCTCCTCCAGCTGTGAAGCTGTGAAACTTAGAACAAGTTATCTGCTTCCAATTTACAAAGGAGGGATAGTGATAGGATAGACATTCCCATATCCATAGAGATAAATTGGAAGGAAAATATGGGTCACTGGACCCAAACTGTTCCAAAAACCTGCAGAGCATACTTTATTATATTTCAAGGTCTGAGAATCATCTATAGAATGACACTTTCTCCTTGGGGCTTGAGATAGTGGCAGTCTCACACTTTCCAAGGGCTTATGCAATGGTCTTGTTCTCTCCAAACACTAGAGTAAGGGCTCCAACATCTCCAAACATTGGAGAGACCACCATGTTTTTGGCCCCATGCTCCTCAAGCATCTGGGTGACAAATAGACTCTCTGCCATATCCAGAGCACAGACTCAGCCCCCTCAGAACAGTAGGTTGGTGACCAGGCTCCCCTGGATCCCCACTCTGAAGCCTGGAGTGGCAGCACTCCTCCTAAACAACAGAATGGAAGGCCCACCTTCTTCAGTCTCGGGGGCACACTCATCCTTCCTATACGCATGGCCCACTCTTCTGGCCCAGGGTTTGTTTGCCCCAGGCCTCAGTTTCCATGATTCTACATTTGAAGTCATTTTTCCTTCAATCTGTCCTTTTTCTGTCCCTTTTTGTTGAGACTGGCAGTGGTTCCATTTATGCAGATCCTACAACACACTGTGGGCTTCACATGCAGCTCACAAGGGTCTCAACCAGAAGATAATAGGACTTTCTACAAATCCTTTTAGGATAACTCCATCTCCAAGCCTGACTCACACTGAAATGGCTGAGTGGTTCTTCTATGGTTGGTTAAATACTAATATAGGGCACTAGCCTCTGAGGCCTCACTTTCTGGAAGCCCACAATTTTCCAAACCATCAATTTCTAGTTTCTTTGCACTCAAGAGTTCACTTCTCAGCTTATCCCTTTCCTCTCACATTTTACTATAAACTCCAAGAAGAAGCCAACTGCATTTTCCACATTTAGTCTGGAAATTTCCTCAGCTAGATATCCAAGTGCATCATTTTCAATTTCTGCATTCCATCTGACATCAGGACTCAATTTTGCCAGATTCTCTGCCACTTTAAAACAAGGATTACCTATCCTCCCAATTGCAATAACATACTTATCATTTCTGTCAAAAGCCTCATCAGAAATACCTGTAATGTCCATATTTCTACCAACAGTCAATTCAAAGCAATCTATTCCTTTTCTACCAAGCATCTCAAAATTCTTCCAAAAATTTCCCCCTATTCATTTATAAAGCTGTTCCAGAATTTTTGGTATTTGCAAGTTGCAGCACACCACTACTGGTACCAAAATCTCTTTCAGTTTGCTAAAGCTGTCAGCACTGGCCTAACTGTTACTGTGAACACATTCTGGACTTATATCATCAATAAGTTGATTCCATCTATGACTGATTACATCTTCAGTCAACTAAGGAGAGTACCTTCAACAATGTGAGAAATTTAATCCAATCAGTATTGAAGGCTTTAAAATGAGAAGTGATGACTGCAGCAGTCATAAGAGAGAATTTTCATCTCTACTTCAGCCAGTCAGCCAGCCACTCCCATGGAATTCATTGAAAATCTTCATCCGAGTTGCCAGCTTGCAGCCTGCCCTACAGAATTTGGACTCATGCATCCCCATAGTTACATGAGATACTTTAAAAAACATCTCATATTTACAGATATCTCTTGTGGTTCCATTTCCCTAGAGAACACTGATTAATACAGGGTGTCATGGTTAGGGACATGTGTCAACTTGGCCAAGTTGTGGAAACTGTTTATCTGGCTGGGCAAGTGCTGGCCTGTCTGTTGCAATGAGGACATTTCATAGAATTAAATCATGATCACGTCAGCTGCATCCACAGCTGATTCCATTTGTAATCAGCCAAAGGAGAGTGTCTTCTACAATGAGTGATGCTTAATCTAATCACGGGAAGCCTTTTAAGGAGGATTCAGAGAGACAGATTCCATTCCTGCTTCGGCTGGTGAGCCTCTCCTGTGGAGTTCATCCAGATCCTCCATCGGAGTCGTCGGCTTCACAGCCTGCCCTGAGGATTTTGGACTCTGCATTCCTGCAGTCAAGTGAGATACTTTTATAAATTTTATATTTGCCAGTGTTTCCTGTTGATTCTGTTCTAGAGAACCCTAACTAGTACACAGGGATTGAATCATGTACCCCACAAAAGACTTGTTCAAGTCCCAACCCCAGGTCATGTGGATATGAATCTATTTGTGAAGAGGATCTTTGAATATGCTATTAGTTAAAATGCAGCCAAACAGAATGAGAGTAGACCTTAATCCAATATGGCTGAAATCCTTATAAATAGAGGGAATTCAGATGCTGTCAGTCAGTGGAAGCCAGTGAAGGAGATTCAAATTGCTATGTGACAGAGACAGAGGTATATCTACAAGTCAAGGAATGCTGAGTACTGCTGACAAATTACTGCTAGAATGCCTTAGATTCTGGAAGAAATCATGACCTGCCAATACTCTGATTTTAGATTTCTATCCTCCAAAACTGAGACAATAAATTCCTGTTGTCTGAGCCAACCAGCCTATGGTATTGGTCAAAAGAGCCAGGCAAACTAAGACAATGGCCAATCTCCCCAAATAAATGAATAGAGTTCAGATTCAAATGACTGGTGGTCCCCATAATCAATTATTTTCAATCAACTTCTAATTTTATTAATAGCAACATTGTTATTAGCATTAACAACAATTTTGTTAATTGATAGTGATCAGCCTTGAAAAAGAGCTACTAAGTAAGTTGCCTTGTAAATCATTCTTTAACCTAAAAATAAACTATGGATTCATTAACTTTATATTTTAAATCTTTGCTGTTATGTGAAATCTTTCCCTATGAAGGAAAAACAAACAATACAATTTCAACTCATTTTAAATCTCTAAAAACTATCTTCTAGTTGCTAAGTTAGCATACATCAGTGTGATAGAGACAATTTCAAAATCCCTTTCTTATCTCATTACAAAATTGTCTTAAAAGATAAAGTTCAATAATTATCAAATTTTATTTTTTAAGAAAAAGATTTGAGAAAAACCTTTTTCTGAAGAAAAATACTCTCTCAGAAATCCAATCCAGTTGCCTCTGGTATCTCAAAGCTCTACAGGTCTGGGAGGGCTGCTTCTGTCATATAACAATGCTTAATAAATAGCATAATTATAATAGCATTATTTCATCAATTATAAGAAAGGTACCACACTAAAGCAAAATGCTAATAATAGGGAAAAACTACATGTGGGGGCTGGATACAGGAACTCTTTACTTTCTGCATGATTTTTCTGTAAACTGCAACAGCTCTAATTTTTAAAATGGGGAAAATGTAGCATCTTCTTGAAAATTTTCCTCAAAATTGCTATGACAGTGCATAATTTCATGGAGAAGACAAGACTCTTTCTAGTTTGCTAGCTGCCAGAATGCAACACACCAGAGATGGATTGGATTTTAATAAAAGATTTTTTATTTCATTAGTTCTTCAGAGGAAAGGCAGCTAACTTTCAACCGAGGTTTTTTCTTACATGGGAAGGCACAGGGTGATCTCTGCTGGCCTTCTCTCCAGGCCTCTAGTTTCCAACAACTTTCCCCAGGGTGATTTCTTTCTGCATCTCCAAAGGTCTGGGCTGAGCCACAAGTGCTGAGATGAGGAATGCTGAGCTGCTTGGGTTGTGCTACACTGAACTCTCTCATTTAAGCACCAGCCAATTAAGTCAAACATCATTCATTGCAGCAGGCATGCCTCCTAGCCCACTGCAGATGTAATGAGCAACAGATAAGGTTCATGTACCATTGGCTCATGTCCACAACAACAGAACTACGTGCCTTCACCTGGCCAAGTTGACAACTGAACCTAACTACCACAACAGTGCAGACAACCATTTGTGCAATGTGAGTTACCCTGAATTGCACTCAATTCTTGGTGTTGTACCAATTCCTTAGATTCATGGTTTACCCAAAATATTAGGGATTTCTCTATTAGAACAAATTCTGAATTCTGGCTCTGCCACTTATTTGCTGGTCCACAGGTAATTTATTTGAATTTTCTGGCTTCTATTTTCTCTTCTGTCCATAAGGTTAATGATTCTTGCCTTATCAAGTCATGGTAAAATTTAAGCAAGGCTGATTGTATAAGTACAATTCCTCTCACGTGGTAGGCATTCAATGGATTAGTATCCTTTCCCATCTTAAAATAAGGTTTTAAAGGTACTAAAGATCTTTGTTAATATGCAAGTGTTGGCTGCTAAGTGAATTCCACCTAGTCATTCTATTGGTCTAACATCTTAGCTCAAATTAGTTTATCAGATTAAGTGGCCATGTGATAAACCAAATATCACAGGGACTAGCACAGGGAAAGACGGGCCTATTTATGCACTGGGAGCACTCTGGTTATCAGGGGGTCCATGAGCATCATAAAGATCAAACAGCAAGTTCTATCAGTTTTGACAGAATGACTCAGCAAAAACAGGTTGAGAAGTTCTCCCTAAACCTTATCAAATCCCTACACAGGCTTGATCAAGAAATTTAATCTCATAGCCCAAAATATTTCTCAAGATTTAATCCTAATAAGAGCATTTTCCATGCTCCATCAAACTATAAAGATATGAAAGTTTGAAAATTCCAGCAAAATTTGTAATTATGCAGACAATAAAGCTTTGCTAGCAATCACTAGGATGTAATTTCACTCTGCTTTCCTGAATAATTTTCAAGAAGGCTCCTTACATGTTTTTCTAGGTAATAAATATCATTTCTCAGTTCAAAAGAGATTTCTTTAAAGTCTCTAAGTAATGATAGGTCAAGTAGCTTAATCTTTGTGATGTAGAACTTATTGGAATAGAGAAAAGAACTGAAAGTAACTTTGAGTGAAATAGTTTAATGACTACACTTTATCATTCATTTTGACGTGTTGATCTTTTTTTTAATGTCCTCAGCGCATGGAACAGACATACTCATGATAGCAAATTATGTGACTGGGATTTTTTGACACTGCCTTTCGATTTGAAAATAAGGAGCTATAAAAGAATTTAAATATCCTAAAACTGCTATTGGGCATTCATCTAAAAGTCCTTTTCCAAGAGGAGATTTTTAGAGATTGAGAACATTTATCATAACTTTAATCCCTGGCCGATTTTTGACTTTTGTGTGACCTTGCCCAATTTATTAAATTTATTTGGTGATTTTACAAATCCTGTGAGATCACCAAATTTTTCTGAGTTACTTATAAGATTCTTATTTTAACCAACTCAAAGAAATTTTCCTAGATTAATATTTATAAAATGATTTGAGAGCTTTCATTTGATTACTAATATTTATTGGAATCATTATTTATGCATTTAGCTTTTTGATTGAACAAACTTTTAAATATACTCACCTAGAAAAATACAGGACTCTAAGGCCTTTTGAGTTAACTGAAAACAATTTTTTACAATAATATTTAATAGTCCATTTCTTTTCAAAGAATTATACTGCCATGAGCATTTTTGTGATGTTTCATCCACTAAAGTAGAAACTTATGGCAGCTTAATTCCCCAAATAAAAAGGGGCTGCTGTAAACATAACTGAGCTACCAGGAAGCAGATGGTTTTAATTATCTACATAAAAAGCTATTTATACTGGGAATTTGAAAAAAAAAATCTAGAAACAATACTCATTGTAGAAACATACATTTTAATTATTTGGGGCTTTAAAAAGGAATAAAAAGTGATTATTAAGTGTTACCTAAAGTCAAATCAACATTAATGGCAAGATACGGAAACTTTGAGTGCCTCTACTGGCAAGCTTTAATGAATGGCAGTTGCATATGTAATTATATATTTGATCTCTTATGAATAAATTGAGGGGAAGAGGATTATATGAAATCCACACAAGCCCTCTTGTACAATATAAATGATAGCCTGGGTTTGAGCCAGTGCGCTAGTTTAAAAGTGTTATGTACTCCAGAAAAGCCATTTTCTTTCCATCCTGATCCAATCTTGTGGGGCCAGACCTGTGGTTTAAGGTCAAACCTTTGATTGGTTTGTTTCCATGGAGATGTGACCTACTTAATTGTGGGTATGGCCTTTTGATTAGACGGAGATGTGACTCTGCCTGTTCAAGGTGATTCTTGATTAGTTTATTGGAGTCCTTTTAAAGGGGAAACATTTTGGAATTGCTTCAGAGCCTACATAGATGCAGACACAGATGCAGATATTTGGAGATGCTTGAAGAGTCGATAAAGAAAGCTTAGTTGTAGACATTTGGAAATGCAAAAGTCACAGGAGAAGCCAGGAGCTGAGAGAGCGGACAGAAGCTAGATAGAAACCAGAGCCCAGCAGGTATCACCATGTGCCTTTCCATGAGATGCTAAGCTAAGAGATGAAACCCAGAGTTTTGCCCTAGTGCAGCTAAGTCAGGATCCACAGACACTTAGAGAGGAAGCCACTGAAATCAAAAGCTGGAAGCAACAGAACCAGGAACAAGGACCAGCAGATGCCAGCCATGTACCTTCCCATGTATAAGACATCAGTCTTTCTTCAGAATCAAGATCTCTTTTTCTGGGTGCCTTAGTTTGGACATTTTAAGGCCTTAGAACTGTAAATTTGTAACTCAATAAATCCCTTTATAAAAGCCACTCCATTTCCAGTGTATTACATCCCAACAGCATTAGCAAACTAAAACATCTAGGAAGTTAAAAATTGCATATTATTTATTGTACATGGTGTCCCAGATTTCATGTTCAGAACCATTTACTGGGGCATCATAACCAAGGGCAAATCATGCTAGATGATTTTTCTTCCTCCTTCCCAAAATATACATGTTTTTAAATAGGAGACAGCATTGCATAGTGTTTAAGAGCAAACAATCCTGGAGTATATGCAATATTTGGGACAAAACTATACTAAAAATTGGTTATTTATCTGAAATTCAAATTTAACCGGGTGTCCATATTTAATCTGTCAACCCTATCTAGGTGCCAATCCTATCTCAACCACTTTCTAAATGTATGAATTTAGATAAGTTGCTTAAAAATGCCTCTGTGCCACCATTTCCTCATCACTACAATGAGGATAATAACGCTAACTCACAGATTTGTTTGATAATTAAATGGATTAATAAGTTGTGCCTAATATATAGGGTTATACAAATATTTTGTTAAATAAATATTATTCCTGCCTAGAAAGAAAAAATTAAATAAACAAGGATAACCTTAGAGCCTATGTGGAAAGACCTTTTGCTTTATTACTCTTAAAATACATGTGCAATGGACAGAGTACATGCATAAAATCTAGCTTCATCATCTTCCATTTTCCTACCACTGCCTACCACATCCACACTTCCCATTATCTCCAGCTGTTCATTGGCGCCCTCTCTAAGTCACTGCTGAAGCTGGCTCTAGGGAAGTCACCCCCAAACTCTGTAGAAGTGTATAGCTCTTGACCATCCAAGTAGTTGCTTGTGGAGAGCAGAAACTTCTATCAATAATTGGACTAATTCAAGAGTAAGGTTAGTTCAAAGGAAGAATGGACAACAGTTTGTTCGATAAGATTCTTAGCTGCAGCTGTTGAGGTGGATGTTTACAATGTTTTACAGGCATTGTCTAAGGGCCTTTATTTCACATGATTGGTGATTCTTTTCTGCACAATCACCAGACAGGAAGCTATCTTTCTCTCCCCCCAAAAAGAATGGAATTTGGAAAATGGAAGCATGAAATGGCACACACAAGTAGGACTAGGAAATAGAGGGAATGGAGAAAAACTCAATGTTCTAATAGGAAGCAGAACAATCAATCAGGGAAATATGCAAATAACATTAGGCACTGGGAGACACTGGAAGGGAGCAAAACAAACTCAAAGTTCTAAGAACAAAGGTTGCATTCTTAAACTGCATTTTCACAAATATTTTCTGAATATTTTCTAGAAATAGCACAGAATCCTAAAACAAATAATTGATATTTCAGGGTTAGACTAGATTGGAAAGAAAGCAAAATAGGGTATACAGAAGCAAACAAGTAGAACTTAGCACAAGGTAAGAAGAAGTTTAGTTTAGATGAATGCAAACCTGCCTCTTAGGAAAACTAGACAAGGGATTTTTAACATTTATTTAATGAAATGGAATTGGAGATTAATATTAAAAACTCACTATCACAAGCAATTTGCAAAATACCATTAGCAATAAAACTGATCTGGCTCTCACTTTTGGTCATTCTCAACATATCATCTTTATTATCTTCAAAATTCCTCCATTGGCCTTGCCTCCCCCAATTCCAGCACAAAAAAAATTTTTATTAGGGTAAATAATGACAAGAATATAGTGCTCAGGGAAGTCATCAACATAGCAACATAAGACATCTCCTGGAAAAGTCTCTCCTCATAATCAGAATAAAAGACAAATTCCATTTGATAAAACCTGTGGAGGATGACAGACATTGGAGAAGGACTTCACAAATGCTAAATTGAAGCAAAAGAAAAATATTCTACCAGATCAGGTAGTATATTTCCCTCCTGGACTGACCAGTCCAGATCTCTTCCCCTCTTCACTCAGTCCCATGCACTTTGGGAGTTGCACAGAGGAAGCATAGCCTTCTGCTGCAGATGCAGACTATACAGTCACTCACACCAATGAGTTAGAATCCCACTCATATCTAGGTACAGGGACCCAAGGTCGCAGAGCCCAGGGCAGAACAAAAGCTTTTGAGGAGAGCCACATACTAAAGTGTCCCAAGGTAAGAGAGAGAAAGTGAGAGTGAGAGTGAGAGAGAGAACAGAAATGATGGCAAGAGATGCACACATTCCATCCAGTTTCTGCTTGTTGGAAAACCTAAACACAAAACAGACTTTCTGGTTTGGCCTGTGTTTCTGGTTTGATCCAATCAAATATCCTAATGGGTAAGAAACCAGATGCAGAAAAGACTCTCAGGAACAAAAAAAGGGGAAGGAAGTGAGCTTCTGTAAAACAAGATGGGTACTAGAACTGAAAAGTATAAGGAAAAAGGAGGCGCTGAGTACAAGAAAGAATTTAAACATGTCACAGGATCTGGGGAGAGAATTATTCACAAAAATAAACAGAGAAAATCAAGATTTCTAGAGAAGGAATAGAGGAAAAGAAGCTCTCTCCTGGAGGTGAAACAACTGAATAAAAAGTGCAATTACACTGCATATCCAGGACAAGAAATAGATGAAGAGCTGCTGAGAAAATCTGAACAGTTAAACATAGGCTACTGTAAAGGTCCAGAATAAGTTGGAACAAGCATCAAAAAAGAGCCTTAACACAAAACCAGTCAACAATAAAACTCTAGTTAAGAGGGAGGAACTGACCTCCAGAGTGACTCCAGAGTCACATCAAAATAATCACATTTTACTATATCAGCCAAAAATTACAAGCTATCCTAAGAAACAGGAAGATGTGGATCAGTTAAGGTAAAAAATGAAGATTTCAGTGTAGACACATAATTTGGAACAAATAATCAAAGAAGTTCAAACAAATCTCTTAATTCAAGCAGATGAAGGAAAATAGGGGTATAGAACTAAAAAGATATAAAGAAGTCAGTGTGTAAGCATAAGAAAAATTTGAAAGTTTAAAAAGAACTATAAAATAAATTATGGAGATAAAAGGTACAATAATGGAGATTAAACATACTAAAGGCATGCAACAGCAGATTAGAGTAGGCAGAAGAAAAAATCAGTGATGTAGAAGACAGGACAATCAAAATCATGCAGTCAGAACAGAGAAAAGAAAAGGAAAAAAAAAAAAAAAAGGAGCATTGCCTCAGGGATTTGAGTGACAGCATGAAGCATCCAAACATGCATTGTGGATGTCCCAGAAGGAGAGGAGATGGGAAGGGAGGCAGAAAAAATATTTGAGGAAATGTGGAGAAAAATTTCCCAACTATTATGAAAGATATAAATACAGATGTCCAAGAAGCACAATGTACAGAATAAACCCCAATAGACCCACCTCAAGACACATACTGATCAGAATGCCATATGTCAAAGATAAAGAGAATTCTGAACGTAGCAAGAGAAAAGTGATTCTTCAGTAAAAATAAGTGCAAATGGCTCATCAGAAACTACTGAAGAGAGAAGGCACTGGTATGATATACTAAGGTACTGAAAGAAGAAAACTGCCAGTCAAAAATTCTTTATCTAGAAAAACTGTCTTTCAAAAATAATTTTTTAAAATGTTTACTGGTAAACACAAACTGAGAGTTCATCAACAAAAGACTTACCATACAAGAATAACTAAAGGGAGTTGTGAAGTTGAAAGGAAAAGACAGGAGAAAGAAGCTTGGAGTAATGTGAAGAAATGAAGATCTTCAGTAAAGATTTCTAAAATGGCCAATGCAAAACCCAACAGTACTGTATCCACAATATATAGCTCTACTCTTTCATTCCTGCGAAAGACAAAATACAAATGAACAAGAAAAACGCATATGTCCTGAGAATGGACTCACAAAATATAAACAGACAATGTGGGACAAAAATAACATAACAAGAGGAAAGAGAGGGATGTGGGAGCAGAGATAGTGTATGCTACTGAAGCTGTTACCTTTTCTTAGTAGCTTATAAGTGTAATACAAACCCCAGGGTAAACATAAGAAAAGTATTTTAAAGATACACAGGAAAAAAATAAGAAAGGGATTAGTCAAGTACAAAAGATAAACTATACAGAAAAAAGGGTTGTAATAAAGAAAAAGAGAGACAAAAAAAGAGATATGACAACTAACAACAAAAGAATAAAATGGCTGAAGTAAGCACTGCCTTTACAATAATAACACTGAATGCTGATGGATTAAACTCCCCAATCAAAATACCCAGAAATTGATAATATTGATAAATTATCCAATAAAACTATCCAACTATATGATGTTTACAAGAGACTTACATTAGACCCAAAGACAAGTAGATCGAAAATAAAAGAATATAGAAAAAAATACTCCCTGCAAATACTAAACAAAAAAGAGCTGAGGTAGCCATACTAATATCATACTAAATAAACTTTAAATGTGAAGCTGTTATAAGAAACAAAGAAGGATACTATATATTAATAAAAGGGCTCATCCACCAATAAGAAATAACAGTCACAAATATTTATGCACCTAAACAGAAGCCCCAAAATACATGACACAAAAACTGGCACAACTGAAGGGAGAAATAGGCACCTCAGAAATAACTGTTGGAGACTTCAATACACCACTCTCATCAACAGAAAGAACATCTAAGATCAACAAGGAAAAAGAGAACTTGAAAAACATGTTAAATGAGCTAGGCCTAAGAGACATATATGGAATACTGCATCTCACAATGGCAGGCTATACATTCATCTCAAGTGCACATGGCTCACTTCCCAGGACTGATCACATTTTGGGTCAAAAAAACAAGTTTCAATAAATTTAAAAATCATTGAAATTAACAAAGTATTTTCTATGACCATAATGGAATGGTCATAACAGGCAGAGAACTGGAAAATCCGCAACTATATGGAAGTTAACTAGCACTGTTAAATAATCAATGGATCAAAGAAGAAATTAACAGGAGAAATCAGTAAGATTTTGAGATGAATGAAAACAGAACAACCAGATGAATGTGTTTGGGATGTGTGAAGGCAGTACTGTGAGGGAAAGGTATAGCCCTAAAAACTTATATTAAAAAAGAAGAGCTCAAATCAAAGGCCTAATCATATACCTGGAGGAATTAGAAAAAGAAGAGCAAACTAAACTCAAAACAAGAAGGCAAGAAACAGCAAATATTAGGGGGAAAAAATGATGTAGATAATTTAAAAATGGCATAAAAAAAGCAAAAGTTGATTCTTTGAGAGGATCAATAAAATTGACGAACCTTTAGCTAGACTGAAAATATAAAAAGAGGAGATACAAATAAATAAAGTCAGAAATAAGAGGGGGAACATTGCTACTGATTCCCTAGAAATAAAAAGGACATGAGGATACTATAAACAACTGTATGTCAACAAATTAGACAACCTAGATAAAATGGAGAAATTTCTAGAGACACATGAACAACCTACACTGACTTTAGAAGAAATAGAAGATCTAAGCAGACCAAATTACAACTAAAGAGGTTGATTTAGTCATCAAAAAATCTCCCAGGATCAGATGGTTTCACAGGTGAATTCCACCTTACACCACATATAAAAATTGCCTTAAAATGGATCAAAGACATAAGTATAAGAGCCAAGGCCATAAAATTCCTAGAAGAAATGAAGGATCTTTAGGAGCTTGAGTTAGGCAATTGGTTTCTTAAGTTTCATACCCAAAACACAAGAAACAAAATAGATAAATGATATGCCATCAAAAATTAAAAACTTTTGTGCATCAAAGGATTTTATCACAAAAGTGAGAAGACAATCTACTCAATGGGAGAGAATATTTGGAAACCACATATTCAATAAGAGTTTGACATCAAGAAAATACAAAGAAATCTTACAATGCCACAAAAAAAACACAACCCAATTTAAAAATAGGAAGATGATTTGAATAGACATTTCTCCAAAGAGGATTTACAGATGGCTAAAAAGCACATGAAAAGATGCTCAACATCATTAGCTATTAGGGAAATGCAAATCAAAACCACGAGATACCATTTAACATCCACAAGAATAGCTACTGCTAAAAAAGCAGAAAATTGCAAGTGTTGGAGAGGATATGGAAAATTAGAAACACTCATTCATTGCTGCTGGGAATGAAAAATGGTGAGCTGCTGTGGAAGACAGTTTTGAAGTTCCTCAGAAAGTGAAATATAGAATTACAATATGACCCAACAATCCTCTACTAGGTATGTACCCAAAATAATTGAAAGCAGGGATGCAGACAGATTTTGCACTCCAATATTAATAGCAGCATGATTCACAATGACCAAAAGATGGACGCTCCCCAAGGGTCCATCAACCAATGAATGGATAAACAAAAGGTGGTATATACATACTATATAATATTATTCAGCATTTAAAAGGAATGAAGTTCTTGTTCATGTGACAATATGGATGAACCTTGAAGACATTATCTTTCGTGAAATAAGAACAAATATTGTAGATCTCATTGATAAGAAAAAACTAGAATAAGCAAATTCACAGAGTTAGAATCTAGAATACAGGTTACCAGAGGCTGGATTGGAGTCAGGGAATAGGGAGTAGATGCTCAATTTGTACAGAATTTTCTATTTGGATTGATTGTAAATTTTGAAAATGGTTTGTGGTAATGATAGCCCAAAATCATGTTTAATTAACATCACTGAATTATATGTGAATGTGGTTATAAAAGGAAATTTTATGGTGGTGTGATGGTAGCTCAGTGGCAGAATTCTCGCCTGCCATGCCAGGGACCCGGGTTTGATTCCCAGTGCCTGCCCAGGCCAAAAAAAGAGGGAAATTTTAGAACACATATATATTACTAAAATAAAAGTGAAAGATAAAACAGGACTTTGAAACACAGTGAAACCTACTTTAAACAATGGACTATAGTTAATAGTACAATTATAAAAATGTTCCTTCACGAATTACAACAAATATACAACACTAATGCAAGATACTAATAATAGGGTGATATATTGGAGAAAAATACACTCTAATGTAAACTACGGGCTGTATTTAATAGTACATTTGTAATATTCTTTCATCAATTGTAAGAAAGGTACCACACTAATGCAAAGTGTTAATAATAAATGGGTGGAGTGTATCAAGGCTGTATTTTTAAATGACTTTTCTTTTAACTTATAAACATCTGTAATAAAAATTTAAATTAAAAAATATACATAATTTTAAAAAGTAAGAGCATAGTGCTCATAGTCAAAACTAGGTAGGTACAATGATTCACAGGAAAACTGACTTCCCTAAACTTGTATCTGTAGAAGATAGGTAAAGACATGAGATGTTCTGAAATCTAATGATTTTAATTTTAAATTTCATCTTTAAGAATCTATTAATTGTTAGACACTAAAGCAGGGAAGTTTGTTTTTAATATTTTACATAATTCTCACAACCACACTATAATGTAGGGGTTATTATCTACATTTTATTTATCTATCTATCTATCTATCTATCTATCTATCTATCTATCTATCTATCTATCTATCTATCTATCTATCTATCTATCTATCTATCTATTGCACAGGGAGGCATGGAGAATCAAACCTGGGTCTCCAGCATAGCAGGTAAGAACTCTGCCTGCTGAGCCACCATAGCCCACCGTATCTACATTTTATATGAAAATGAAAACCTAGGTCTTTCTAACTATTATATCCATGTAGTCCCCTTGCTACATTGCCTCCCAATGCCTCCTGCAAGGTTGAAGAGCACATTTTGACTATGGGAACCCCCTCCAATTATGAGTATAAATCTTTCCTTTGCCAAGCACATTATCCTTCATTTTATCCATGTATCTCATAGCATAGTGCTAGGTTCTGTGCTTTTATAAATAGGTAATGAGTTCTTGATCACTAAGTGAAAAATCTTGCAAAAAACTTGGGCTGAATAATTAGACTGAAGCCAAATCATTACACAGTATTAAGAAACTAGTTGCAGACTTCTGAAAATGTCTGGGAGTTCAATTAGATAGAATGATGAAATTTTCACAGTAACTACCTACATTCTGGTCAGACAACCTTCAAGGGCTAAAACTTCTGACTCAAAAAAAGTATCTTTTCCTAAAAATGCAAAGGAAGCAACAAGAAGACAGCTGTGTTGGTTCAGTTTAAGTAACAAGGCCGGGCTGTTTTGAATACCATTAAAAGGTAGACCATATGAAACTCAGTATTTATACATTGCAATGCAGGTTTTGTGGTTATTTTAAAAAGTACCATGATTCTTTGTTTAAATTTAACAGATTATTCTCCACCCATCTATTAAAATAATGTTTTAAAGTAACTCTTGATTATTCAGAGATATTTTATCTATTTACTGGGACCCTTTGCTGTTTCTTCTCTTTATTTGTTATCATGATATCGTTGTGTTTCCTATTAAAAAGCAGAAGGGCCAGGGAAATAGAAATGAACTTCAAACCAGACAACTTGAATACTGATTAGAAGTTTCTATGAAACTTTGGTAGAGAAAAAAACAATTCCCCCCAAATAAAACATTGATCAAAGTTTGGTTTTGGAAATTCCCAAGTGTTCCGTATCTATACTCCCTCTCTGTCCCTAAGTACTGACTCCATCATATTAGGAATTTGGAAGAACATTTCATTTTTGTTTTTACTAATCACATGAGAGAGTCAAATCAAGAACTTCTATTATTAAGTATATTTCAAAATTTCCTAAGTCTGTAATAAAATCTAAAGGATATGTTTTGACCTAATACTGCAAAAGTACAATCATCTTATAATATTATTCTATGGAAGAATGGCTAAGAAATTTATCTTCCATAACTTTCCATGAACCCAATGAACTATATTTTTAAACTAAGGATTTCTAGAATTTAGAAAAATTCTGTGCAGCCTTTGATTATAGTTGGAGATTGACTCATGCCCCTCCAAAAAACATGTTTAGGTCCCAACTCCTGGCCCTGTGGATGTTTATCCATTTGTAAGTAGGACCTTTGAAGATATTATTAGTTAAGGTGTGTCCAAACTGAATGAGGGTGGACCTTAATCCAATATGGCTGAAGTCCTCATCAGCAAAAAGAAAAAAAAATTGGACACAGAAGAAGAAGCCAGAGGGAGAAACCAGAAGCCGGAAGTCAACAGGAGCCTCAAGGGAAGGAAGGTGCCACCATGTGCATTGCCAAGCAAACCTTCTAGTCTCTGAAACTGAGTCAAAAAATTCCTGTTGTTAAGCCAACCCACTATATGGTATTTGTTTTAGCAGCTAGGAAACTAAGACAACTTGATACTAGTAAGTGGGGTGCTGCTGTTGAAAATACTTTAAAAATGTGGAAATGGGGCGGTCCACGATGGCTCATTGGCAGAGTTCCCTCCTGCCATACCGGAGACCTGGGTTCGATTCCCGATGCCTGCCCATGTTAAAAAAAATGTAGAAATGACTTTGAAATTGGGTAATGAGTAGAGGTCGGAAGAACTATGAGGGCTCAGAAATAAGAAAGAGCTGGAGGGAAAGTTTGTATCATTTTAAAGAAAATATCATGAACTGAATGCTGGATAAATACGGACATTAAAGATACTTCTGAGACCTTAAGGAAATGATGAATTTGTACTGGAAATTGGAAGAAAGATAATCCTGGTTATAAAGTGACAGAGAACTTGGAAAAATTGAATTCTAATGTTGGATGGAAAGTAGAACTGAAGGTGATGAACTTAGATATTTAGCTGGGCAGATGTCAACCCTAAGTGTGGAAGATGCAACCTGGTTTGTCCTCATAGCTAATAGTGAAATAAGACAACAAAGAGATAAACTGAGGATTGAGCCATTTAATGATCTGGAAAATTCTCAGCCTCTACAGATAGCATGTTCTCTGAGACTAGATCAGAGGCAGCTCTATCACGGACTTCCCAGAGCTGCTGGGAAGTGAAACTCCAGAAAATAGGGTTCCATGTGAGGATTTAGCTGAATGTAATTGCTAAACAGGTTGTACATTAACATGGATCATAAATATTTACCAATAGCAGGCTAGTTAAATTATCTTTAATTTCTATGAATTGAATATATTAATCTCTATGAATGGAATACAATAAAGCCATTAAACTGATGCTATAAAAGAGATTAGTACTATAACATATGCCTACACAGCATATTCCCCTTGTGCCATACTTTACTAGCCCATAATAGAGTCAGATGAAAGGGTATTAAGAGAAACAGATATCTTAGATCACTAAGAGCCTTGAATGTTATTTCATGGTTTACCTTTTTCCTCTCTGTCCATACCCCATCCCATCACCACCCAAAGTCCCATCTTGTCCTATTTAGTACTTTAATAGCTTTTTTTGGCCACTATAACTATTAGGTTTTTGTTGTTGTTTTATTTTGTTTTAATAGGGGAGTACTTTTATTTAGCTGTTAGGCATCTTGACCTAATCCATATTGCCAGCCTCTTTATTCCTCTATTGAGTACAAATTATGAATTTATAAACCAACACTACATATAAATTTCAGGTATTTACAGAGATAAAATTTTGTCCTCATGGAGCTGACAATCTATTGGAGAAATCAAACGAGGTACATGGTGTTCTGAGGAAAGACAGAGAATAATAAGCAGGGAGAAATAAACCCTGGAGAAGTGGTAACTGAGTTCCACAGCCAACAGAGCCTGAGAAGTGCTTATGAATTTAAATTTGTTTACTATGCAGTTGGAACAACTCTTGAACTTCTGCTACCATTAATAACACAACTAACTTTGGCTCAAAACTGCATAGTTTTTTTAAGGACTCTCTCATCTATCATGTTCTCAAAAGCCTAATAAAGTAAGGCCACATTGTTACCTCTATTGGAACATTTATGAAAAAAGAGCAGATAATTTAAGTGAGCTAAGGAAACACAGTTGTAGCAAAATAAAGATCTTCCATCATAAATTTCCCTACCATCACACTAAAGGAGAGAAAGACCTTTTAAACACATCATTAGAGACTACATCTTGATTTAAGAACAAATACATGGTATTTCTAGGGATAAAAATGATGGGAAAATGATATTCAGCTACTTACCAAGAAACCTCATGGCCATCTGACAAACTACTAAAAATGAATAGAAGAAAACTAGATTCAGTAATATTACATCGAAATGACTAATACCAAATTACAGTGACTTTCCAAATGATAGTTAAAACTAAAATGACAAATTTAAGCTAAACTGTTTTCAACAGCTCTTTTGAATCAGATGTTATAACTGCCTCTCCCCAATTTTACTAACTGTCAATTCCAAGAAGGAAAGTAGTTTTTTTTTAAGTTGTGGGAATTTCTAACTCAACAAAACAAAATCACGATCCCCCAAACTAGAGGGGGAAAAGATATTCAGGAAGCTGTTTTAACGTTAATATCCATATGCAACTATTTCAATAACAACTACAACTGAAAGCCCTTCTCTACCTATCTTCACATTTCGAAGTGAGGGGCAAGGCTACCGTGCAAAAAATAAATGATGATGTCCAAAACCTGTTCTGTGACTCTTAGCCACTCACCCATTTCAAGGATACTTTCATTTAAGAAAAAAATATTCAATACTTGAAAATACAGCAACAAGATTATTGTGTGGTCTTTCAAAGTCATACTAGGGCATGGCCTAACAAGTGCACCTGTAGGTTATACGATGCTCTATAGTAGAGGTCAACAAACTCTTTCTACAAAGGAAGTAAATATTTGGGGGCTTTCAGTGCCAGCCTTATTGTGTCTGACTCTGCCATTGTAATATGAAAACAGCTATGGACAATACATAAAAGAGTGGGAGTGGCCATGGTCCAAGAAAACTTCATTTACAAAAGTAGGCCTAGCTGCATTTGGTTTGCAGGCTGTAGTTTGCTCTAGAGAAAGGTAGCTTTCCTATTACTGTAGGGTAAAGTCCAGAGTCTATGACAACAGATGTTAGCCTGTAGAAAATTGATAAGCTAAAATAATTTTTGTCCAGGAGCGATGCATACGATTTCTACTGGGTCAAAAAGATAATGAAAGGATACCACTTTATTACTCTGTAGGACATTAGCCAGTTTTGTATCTAACTTTTGTTATCTAATTTCACATTTTGTCTTTCACCAACTATATTATATCTGCATACTTCAGTCTCTCTTATTCTGGACTGTATTACTCATTGTCATTACTCATTAAAGAGCAAAATAAACCATTAACATGTGGACACTCCATATTTGTATGATAACTATTCTTTTAACTTCTTTGGAAAATATACTCTTGTGGTTTTTAAAAAGGAAATTTATCAATTTGCAAGTCCACAGCTCCAGGCCATAGAAGAATATACTTAACAGTTATAAAAGGGTAAAGTAGGAAAGGGGAGAGTAATTTCTTTAAAGAAAGCATGATTATAAATCCTCACCATGTACCTCCTTGAGAGAAAGGTGCATAAACTTACTCCTTACCTTAACACCTTGGGGAAAAGTTTTCATTAGGCTCTGTTAGAGTGCTTGATATCTTTTTTGCAACATGGGAGATTCAATGGGCTGATGTTGGACAAATTCTTTTGAACTCTAAAGGATGACTGACTGTGGTTTGCTGGCTATTGTTGGAGTAGAGAATTTGGAGCACTAAAGGGGCCTACCCATTCAAGGTAAATCAGGGCAAAGAATGCTTGCGCATTTGCTACTTTCCAGATGTAAGCTAAACAAGAGGAGGCTAATCCAAAGCAGGATTGTTTTAGATTCTGTTGAAGACAGCTTCCTGGAGGGGCAAGGTACCACTATAGACTCGAGGCTAAGGAAGGAGTTAACAAGGAACCAGCCAGAATCAAGTGCCTTAGTTGGAGTGAGAGATCCCCAAAGGATTCAAAGAAAGTACCCCAAGAGAAAGATGAGCTTTAAACATCTGTCAAGCCCAGAGAACACAGACATTATCCAACAAGTAGTCAACATTCCTGAAATTCCAGAGGAGTCAACATTCAGCCCTTATGAGGGGTGAGCCAGAGGAGGAATAAAAGTTGTAGGCAGGGAAATAGGAAAGTTACTTATGTTTTCCAAAATACAGGCAGCCAACTCTATCACACACAAACTAGGGTACAGAGGAAACTTTAAATGAAATTATACTTTATGATTATTACACTGAACTGATTGCATTAATTGCTAAACTAAGAATACAGGGGTCAGAGAAACTTTTATTATCAACAGTGACCAGCAAGTCCTGAGACTTGCCCTAAAGAGCAGGTTTCTCAGGCAGTAAGGATAAAGAGTTGTATTCTAATACATTCTCTTGCCCCAGCACTTTCAAAATATTTTAATCAGCCTAAGTGGGAGGTGAGAGGGGAAGGTGAAAAATCCAGTTTCCCCATCAAGAAAATCAACAGATACACAATGACTTTCTCCTTTGGAGGGCACTTTGCTCTGTTTGGTATGCAGGAAGGGAAAAATTGGCTATATAAACTATAGGGAAAGGGAGTGACTGCATTTGTGATGGATAGTCATCTGAATTTGTTTCACTACTAAAGAAAATGTCAACAATTTTCTCAACCATATCTTAATTAGTTTTTATCATTCACAGTTCTAGAAAATTCATTTTAGACCTACTTTTTTTTCCTTTTTTTTTCCCCCATGGGCAGGCACAGGGAACCCAACCCGGGTCCTCTGGCATGGCAGGCGAGCACTCTGCTTGCTGAGCCACCGTGACCCATTTCAGACCTATTTTAGTATATTTTATTCCATCTGAGAGTCCATTTATAAGTTTAGATTTGCTTGATTTTTTGGTAAGAGAGAAATTAAGAACCAGCAGTTCTTACCTAGGGGATATTTTGCTACCCAGGGGACATTTGACAATAACTGGAGACACTATTGGTTGGGGTGTTGTTGGTCAGCCCTCCACAGTAAAGAAGGAATTATCTGGCATGAAATATCAATCATGCCCAAGTTGAGAAACCCTGATTCTCAACTGATCTATTAAGGTGATCTTAATAGGAAGGAGAGTGTGTTTAGTTGTTTAGAAGCATGGAACCAAATATGGCCATATCTTCTTGTCAGTTCCAGATTATAATATAAGATAAAGTCAATTTTTAAAGCCTTAAAATTTTTAGTTTTTGAATCTGAATTTGCTATTTTCATTTCAAGCTGGGCTCGTTTGAAGTGTATGCCTATAGCCATAGTCTTTTGTTAAATAAGTAAGTTACAAACATCCTATTGTTTATCTGGATCTAATCCTGAGTTTTCTTTATCTGCCCCATTTTTATCCCCTACTGTTCTGAGAATTTATATGCTGCCAACTGCATAAATGCTTCTCACATGTTCATGAAAAGCTTATTTTTCAAACAACTTCTCAGAGAAGATGTTCCTGTACAGATACTCTCCTTTCCACTGTTTACTGCCTTTGTACATAAATAACAGATTGCTGTAGTGATATCACTGGATCTGGGGGAGGAAAAAAAATACCAATAATAATGTTTTTCTTTTCAGTCAGTCTATTAGCAGTGCATGTGCCTGTCCCATGAGCCATTTTGCTACCTAATATTAGAGCTACTAACCATTTAAATCACCTTTGCTTTTAAAAATAATCCTTTTTCCTTCAGAAGCCTGGCTGCCATTTATTAGGCAGGAAAACTGACTTTTGGTTTTGAAGTATGGATTTGGATTTATACCTTCCGATGTTTGTAATAAGAGTCACACTCGTTCTGGCGGCTAATGTCATTCACATTCTCAAGCTTCATAGAATTGAAGACGAACCATGGTATATATTATAAATAGAATTATATTTATATTTACTTATATAAAATAAAATTAAGATTTATTTTAACTTGGAAAAATCTCTGTGAGAATGTTCAAATAGCCCTTTATTTATTGATGTGTATATGCTGTAAGGCGGGGTCACATTTCATTCTTCTTCTGTGTGAGTATCCCATTATTGCAGCACCATTTGCTAAATTTTTTTGTTCGTTTGTTTGTTTTGGGGGGAGGGAATGCATGGGCTGGAAATGTCCTTTATTTTAAAATCTAAATTTCTATAAGGGAAAATAATTCAACTTGTTCCTGAACTATCTACAATTAATTCAAGACGTAACATCTTAACTATCCAAGGAGTCTCTAGAGCATAGTTTTATAAATCTTTATCTATTTCCTAGAATCTAAATGTCTTTGCACTGAGTGGACCTCTTACTTGAAGAGATTCAAATTTCCTTCTAAAGGGAAGACCACTGGGTCCAATTTTGCTCAACAGCAAAAATAATATCCTTAGGCATGTCTGGCCATGAAGGTCAACTAGCCAAAGCCTACAGCTGATGCTCTGTTCTCCTGAGGCTGGCCCCAAAGGCAGCCATGGCAGACCTCTTAACCTCTTCTCACACTTATGATTACCAATCTCCTTCCCTTCCCTTTCTTCCCACCTTTGTTCTAGTCCTTCCAACACTTATTTGATTGATTGAGTGATTGACTGATGGATTGATTAACTGATGGATTGAATCATTTTAATATATGAATGTACTTACTCAATATTCATACAAATTAATTTTGTGTTCTGTCTCATTATTTTTGCCCCAAACTCCAAGTATGCATAGTGTAAAGGATTTGGTCCTTTAGCAAGAGCCACAAAGCTGAAATGAGGAGCAAGAAACAGATACACATAATGAAACACTTCCACTCACCAAGGTTTCATCAACTGCTTCTATTTCTGTGGTTGGCATATGCCTTGCTACTCACTCGCTATAGATTGCAAAGCAAGACGCTGCATTTCTATTCTCCAGTTTTTCTTAACATTTAGAGATTTTTGAGTCTCATGTAGAAGGAACACAGTTTAATTAAATCATTTGTATCTGGTCTCATATGTTGTATGTGAAATCTCTCCCACCCTTCCAACTCCTATTTTCTGTTCAGAGTTACTTATGATTGATTAGTGCTCACTTGCCTTTTTATTTATAGGCATTGGCTTTCCATTTAATATTTCTTAGTGCACTTATTTTTTTTTAACTGCTGCTGCTCTGATTTTTTGGCATACACACCAGTGCCTTCTGGACTGTGCTAAGCTTTGACAAGACTGAAGAGGAGGCCCGACTGAATTTGTCTAGTACAGCTAGCACTCCACTCAAAATAACTTTTCCTTTAAAAAATCTATTTTTACTAGTTCAAGCCTCATCTAATCTTTCAATCATAAGGTTGAACCTTGCATTTTATTTTAAAGTACAAAGGATAACATTGAAGACATTAATAAATAGACAGAAATCATTTTTAGTTCTTTGCATTCAAGGTGGATAATTTGATAAAATTGAAACTGTTATTTGACTCTACAGCTTTGTAGGCCAAAAATAGCAAACATTTGGCCTTTTCCAGCAAATACTTCATAGTGAAATCTTTTTTTTCCCTTTGCCAGTTCTTGAACTCCATACATGACACGGAGCATTATTTCCAATCATAAATGAATAACCGTGTGAAAAATGATCTAGCTTATCACAAAACGATTTATACTAGAACTTGTTGTAACACAACTGTTTATCGAGTGTGCATATCTACAGCTGATGCTAAATTAGCACCATCTGAGTCACTTGCTCTTTAGGGAAATAGAATAACAAAAGGAAATTGAAATTATTAAAAGATTGGGAGGAATATTTTTATATTGGTCCAAGTTTACCTGAGGCAGGCCAGAGTACTTCATGGTCTCCTCATGGACTCTGGACATATTGTGTTCTTTGTGAGTTTATGGAAAATTGATAATAATATGAATGGGTAGTGATGAGAATAAATCATTCAGGAAAAATAACTTATTATCTGTAGCTTCGCATGATCATGGAAAGACTAATTATTGATACAAGAGACTGAAAATTTTTATTTTATTTTTGAGTAGGTAATGAATTTATATAGTTCATAAACTAAAACAATATTAAAAACCATGCAGTAAAAGGCCTCATTCTCATCCCTGTTTCTATCTGCCCTGTTCAACACGTGCACCCCAGAGGTAACCAATTTTATTAGTTTCTTGTATATCCAGAGTTTCTTTATGCAATTATAATCAAATTTGAATTTATATTCTTATTTTTCCCACTGTCTTACACTGTCTTAGAATATTACATACCCTGTTCAGATCTTAATTTGTTTCATTTGCTTGTTTTGTTTTTACTGCTCAAAGCATCTGGGAGAACCTTTCATTTCAGTACATAGAGAGCTGCTATTGCTTTTTTAGAGCTGTCTTGTATTGCAGTGTAGGTAATGTACCATCATCTATTCAATCAGTTCCCTATTGAAGGACATTTAGGTTATACCCAACCCTTTGCTATTATGAACAATATTAGTATTATGAACAAAATTACACTAATTAAGCTTGTATGTAAGTCATTCTCTATGTGGGCAAGTTTATTTGCAGGATAAATTCCCAGAAATGAAATTGCTGGGTCCAAGAGAAAATGCATTAACAATCTTGATAAATAATGCCAAATTGTATTTTATAGGGTGCAATCTAACTGAGAAGTATTTTGGTACAGCTTTAAATAGCAATTCTCATTTTAAATAGTATTTCTCATATTCTAAGAGACTGTGAATATATTTTCAAAGGTCCTACATTTCATTTCCAGTGAAGTATGTATTGACATTATTTGTCCATTTCAAAAAACGGCTATTATTTTTCTTATCAATTTAGGAACTCTATATATTAGGGAGACTAGATTTTCATCCATAGTAAGATTTGAAGATCATTTTTCCCAATGTGTTGTTCATCTTTTGATTTGCTTTTAATAATGTTTGCTCTACAGAATTTTTGGTTGTTTTCAGATTTTTTTTTTTCTTTTAAATGTGTCAAATTTATCTTCTTTTATGACTTCTGGATTCTGAATCAAAGTTAGAATCCCTACCCTTCTCCAAAGTTAAAAAACAATTCACCCATTTTTTTCCTTCTTTTACGGTTTCATATTTTACATTTAAATATTTAACACATTTGAAGCTTATCGTGATACATTGTTTGAGCTATGGATCCAACTTCATTTTTTTTCCCAATAGACTGTCTTATTATCCCAATATCAGCAATATTTAAGGAAAATTATTTTGTCTTCCCACTGATGAAAAATGCCACTTAAATTTTAAAAGAAACAAAAAATGTATTTGTTAGCTAATGATATGCTGGCTGGTAGTTAAATATTCAACTATATCACTATATAGCAATACCTCCAATTCTTTCTTCCTTGAAACTGAGTTTGAAATGAACTATAAAAAAAAAGAATTTATCTTAGCTCTGTTGATAGTGTATGAAGGAAGTCATTAAATTCTTATGAATAATTCGTTAATACTTCTTGGCCATGGAGAATAGCTTTATGAAGTTCATTGTATGATCCAAAAAAAACTACGATCAGATGTGACCATTAAATATATATGTATGTATAATACTATACTATGTTATATAGTATCACACATAATACATAAAATATATACATAATAGACAATAGTTATTTGCCAGATCATTAGTAATACCAATTATAAACAGATCATTGATTAGACACTGTTTTATATATAGGCCATTTAATTCTCACAAAGCTTATTAAAACTATTGTGCTTTAAAAGAAAAAACTGAGACACTTCCAGGGAAGTTGGCAGAGTAGGGAATTCTAGGACTTATTCCACCAAAACAAATATTAAACAGGCAGGAAGTATCTTAATCAACTATTTTGAAATTCCAAAGGCCAGAAGAACACTGGACAGCATCCAGGGTGCAGCGGGAATAAGAGGCTGAACAATTATGTTAAAAAACCATAAATTATTCTTCCCATGTAGGAGTTACTGGCACCCATCCCCCACACTTGTGGCAAGCTGCCATGGGGGCCTGTCCCTACCTGGTTGCTGGTGCCAGAAAGAGACATAAATCCTCTTCTCCAGGAACGGGGGTAGGTACAGCTAGTCACTGATCACATCATGGCTTTAGGGAATTTGAATCACTGCGTCCTGACTCTGAAGGCCACTATTGTTCAACCTGTCCTGGACAAAGGGGCAGCAGCCATTGTTTCAACCCTCCCTTGAGAGGGATGGAGGCAGTGGAGCTTTAAAGATGCAGTACTTTCTCTGGGCTGCAGGGAACAACTGGTAGAAGGGTTGCATTTTTCAGGGCAGGTCAGGAAAACTCAGCTTTGGGAAACCCTCAAAGAAATTTTTGGAGCCCTACCTGATCTCACCAGGGCACACTGGCGCTGATCTGCAAAGCCCTTTCTAGGGTGAGCCTTCCCCCAGAATTTGTCCTCCAGGCAAAAAGCAGCTTAAGACAATAAAAGGAGTGTAAAAATCTATGGAGGCAACAAGTCTGGGACACAGGCCTGTCAGCTTCAAACACCCTTAGAGAAGGAGATCTGTCTCCTGGGAAACAGAGCGGACAACACTCCCATAAACACGTAGACTCCAAAACAAGTAACAAGCAAAAGCCCAAGACAAGACAGAGGCCCAGAAACACAGGGAAAACCCTGCACACTGCATTCGCCTTGGGCAGACCATCCTGCTAGGTGGGCTGAAGCTCAAGAAAATCCCTGTCTTATCCCCAGTCAGATACAACACCAAGAAATAGACATCCCAAGAAATAATCCCAGAATTAACATTTTAGAATATTAAAATGTACATTTTAGAATATTAAAATGTACAGTACGTAGAAAAAGAGTACAAGACAAAGAAATATGAAATGATGGTCAATTCAAAGGAAGAGGATAAAAATACAGAAAACACCAACAAGACTAGAACATGGACACGCTGAGCAAAGCCTTAAGAAGAAATTATCTTAAAAGTGCCCAAGGAGGGTGGGCCACCGTGACTCAGTGTCAGAGTTCTTGCCTGCCATGCCAGTGATAAAGGTTCAATTCCTGGTGCCTGCCCATGCAAAAAAAAGAAGAAGAAAAAAAAAAAGTGCTCAAGTTGATGAAGAAAGAATTAAAGGATATCAGGGACACAATGAGTAAACAATATGACAGTATAAATAAAGAGATAGTAATTAAAAGGAACCAAACACAATCACTGGAGTTGAAGACCACACTAACTGAAATGAAAATGCCCAGGAGGGTTCCATGAGCAGACTGGGGTAGGTAGAAGAAAGAATTAGTGATCGTGAAGATAAGATGCTTGAAATAAGTCAGGCTGAGGAGCAAAAAGAAATATAAAAAGCGAAATAGTCTAAGACAGCTTTGGGGTACCATCAAGCACATGAATATATGTCTTATATTAGAAGCTCACAGAACACCAAACAGGATAAATATGAAGAAAAATACATTCCATCATAAATTGATTGCACTATCAAATGCAAAGTACAAGAAGAGAGTTCTGAAAGCTGAAAGAGAAAAGCAACATGTTATATATAAGGGAGTCCCGTTAGATTGAGCATCTGTTTTTCATCAGAAACCATGGAGGCATGTTGGCAATGGGTTGAAATACTTAACACATTGAAGAAAACAACTGCCAGCCGATAATTTTATATCTGACAAGGCACAATTTCAAAAATAAGGGAGAGATTAAGACATTCTCAGATTAATAAAAGCTGATGAAGTTCATCACCATTAGAGCAGCCCTACAAACAATGCAAAAGAGAGTTGTTCAGAGTGAAAGGAAAGTTCCTAGGCAGTGGTTCAAAGCAGTGTAAAGAAATAAAGATATGCTGTAAAGATAACCATTTGGGTAATAATAAATGCCAGTATTATTGAATTGCATTTTTGGTATGTAACTCCACATCTTACTTCCTAGAGGTGCTAAAATACAACTGCATAAAAAGTAATGCTAAATCTAGGTTTTTGGGCATAAAATGAACAAAGATATAAATGTTAAAGAGAGACAAAGTTGCAGAGAGACAAAGGTGTATAGGAAAAATATATGTTTATGCTATTGAAATTGATTGTTATATATTTAGGAAGTTGAATTTTATCCCAATGGTAACCATAAGGAAAATAGATGAGAAATGTATCCAGATAGAAGTGAAAATGCATCAACATGGTACAACACACAAAAAAAGCTATTAAAAGCAAAAGAAGGCATTAAGAGAAGTGAAGGACAAGGAAGGTATAAAACTTACAAAGGCTAAATAGCAAAATAGAAGAAATGTAAATCAGTAGTGACTTTAAATAGATTAAATTCTCCAATTAAAAGGCAGAGATTGGTAGAATGGTTAGAAAAGCAGGACTCAACTATGTACTGTCTGCAAGAGACCCAGCTTAAAGTCAAAGCTACAAGTAAGTTGAGGGTGAAAAGATGAAAAACTAGATAAAAATAACCAATATATAAAAATAACAAAAAGGAGCTGGAGTGGTTATACTAATATCAGATAAAATAGACTTTAAGTTAAAAACAGTTATAAGGGACAAAGATGGGCATTATATACTGATAAGGGGGAAAATTCCACTGGAAGTTGTAACAACTATAAATATATGTGTAGCTAAAAGCACAGCCCAAAAATATATAAAGCAAATTCTGACAGACTTAAAAGGAGAATTTGATGATTCTACATTAATAGTATGAGACTTTAACACACCACTCTCAATAATGGATAGAGCCTCTGGTCAGAAGATCAATAGGGAAGTACAAGGAGAGTGATACACTAAACCGACTAGACCTAACAGATGCATATAGAACCTAATGAAAACAGAATACATATTCTTCTTGAGTATACATGGATAATTCTTCAGGATAGACCACACAAAACAAGCCTCAATAAACTTAAAAATATTGAAATTATGCAATGTATATTCTCCAACCACAACAGAATGAAGTTAGAAATCAATAAGAGAGAGAAATGGAAAATCCACCGAAATATGGAAACTAAAGTCCATACTCTTAAACAAACAATGGGTTAAAATGAAATTAGGAAATATTTTGAGGTAAATTAAAATGAAAATACAGCATATAAAAGGGATAGGATTCGGTGAATGCAGTGCTGAGAGGGAAATTTATAGCTCTAAATGCTTACTTTAAAAAGAAGAAAGACTTCAAATCATACACTAACCTCAAAACTGTAAGAACTAGAAAAAGAAGAGCAAACTAAACCCAAAGTGATCAGAAGGAAGGAAATAACAAATATAGTGAAAATAAATAAAATTCAAAAAACAAAATCAACAAAACAGAGTTGGTATTTTGATAAGCTCAGTAAAATCAACAAACCTGTAGCTAGATTGACAAAGAAAACTGAGGCTACAAATAAGAAAATGAAATGGGAGACATGACTACTGACCCTACTGATATAAAAAGTACTATAGAAGAATGCTATGAGCTATAAATTAAATAACTTAGATGAAATAGATAAATTCTTAGAAACACACAAACTACTTACATTGACTCAAGATGAAATAGGCGTTCTCAACAAACCAAAAACTAGCAAAGAGATTGAAATAGTAATCAAAACCTCTGTCTTTGGTATGAGAGTGATGTTGGTCTGGTAGAATGAGTTAGGGAGTGCCCCCTCCTCTCTAATTTTTTGGGAGAGTTTGAGCAGAATTGGAGTTACGTTTTCTTGGAAAGTTTGGTAGAATTTTCCTGTGAAGCCATCTGATCCTGGGCTTTTCTTCAATGGGAGGTTTTTGATGACTGGTTCAATGCATGATTATTCTGTAAAACCACAACTTTCCTAACTAAAAAATAAAATGAGGCTTGTGCAACTGTGGCTCAGTGGCAGAATTCTTGCCTGCCATGCCAGAGACCAGGTTCAATTCCCGGAGCCTGTCCATGCTAAAAATAAAGGAAAAAAAAAAACCAAAACTAGCACATAACAACTAAGTAAGTACACAACAACTAAGTATACAACAGAGCCAAGATTTAAATTTAGGTTTGACTTTCTCCCAAATCCATGTTCTATAATATACTGATATTCATTCCTTTTCTTTCTCTTTCTATCTCCCACTCTCCCTCCATAAACACAACACTACACACACACATATATATACACACACATATATAATCACACATACACACATATATACTTATGTTCATTGAACTGATATATGCTCATATATATCACATAGGAAAATTATAGTAAAAATATCTAATGTTTATTGAGTGCTCATATGTGTTAGAGATTATATTCAGCACTTTGAATATTCAATTCAATTCATACTCATATATAAACATCTAACTCCATTTTCCAGATGGGAAACTAAGCAGAGAGAAGTTTATTTGCCGAAACTCACAGCTAGTAAGGGAAGGAACCCGAATTTAAACCCAGACAACCTAGCTCAGTGACTTTGCCCTTGCCTACTTGACTATCTGATTTCATGATGTACGTATTCATCAATAAACATCATTAGTGGGTTAGAATTGACCCTATATCACTATGTCTTCAACTAATTAGAATGTCCAGACACCAGGACAAGTGACCAATAAACTATTGAATTTTCTAAGTGTTATTTGGGTATTCCACTCTTTCTATGAACTTTTTTTTAGCATCTTGCTGTAAACACAGAACACACAAAACAATTGTATCTTTCTTTTCTAATTAAATATCCTATGAGAATATCCAGTTATCATCAAACCCACCACAAATATTCATTTGTCTCCTCTTTTATAGAGCTTCTCTGACCAACTTCCTCTTTCTGCCACTTCTAGCTGCTGCCTCCACCATGCTCCACGTACCTAGGTGATAGCTATTGTCATTTGCATTTCTTCTTTTTCCAGCTGACCTCTCTGCTCCTCCCTATACTATTTCTCTCCTTTACCTCTATCCTTTCTCCCAATTAGAAGTATTGCTTATTCATACTTAAGCCCAAATCCAAGTCTAGAATTTAGGAATACTCACATACATTTGTTTTATTAAATAAAATCTTAGATGGTTTCTTACTTCCCCTTTCTGCACTTCACTGTATTTTCTGATGTGCTGGTTTGAAACTGTTATGTACCCCCAGAAAAACTATGCTTTTTTAATCCAATCATGTGGGTGCAGGCTTATTGTGGGTGGGATCTTTTCTTTTTTTTCTTTCTTTTTTTTTTTTTTTTTTAGCATGGGCAGGCACCAAGAGTCAAGCACAGGACTCTGGCATGGCTGGTGGAAATTCTGCCACTGAACCACCATTATACCACCCTATGGGTGGGGTCTTTTGATTTGTTTCAGTGGAGATGTGGCCCAATCCATTGTGGTCAGGACCTTTTGATTAGATTATATCTATGGAGTTGTGACCCCACCCATTCAAGGTTGATCTTAATTAGCTTATTGGAGTCCTTTAAAAGGAGAATACTTTGAAGAAATCTCGGACACAGACACTTGGAGATGCTGAGGGAGCCGACTGAAACTAGAAATGAGGAGAGAAGGACAGCAGAAGTCATAATATGCCTTTCTAAGGAACAGCAAAATTCAGGACTAGATTAGCCTTTTTTGAGCGAGGGTATCCTCTTCTTGGTGCCTTAATTTGGACATTTTCATGGCCTTAGAATTGTAACTTATAACATAATAAATACCCTTATAAAAGCCAGTCCATTTCTAGTATATTACATTCCAGCAGCTTTAGCAAACAGAGACACTGGACTTGCATCACTTTCTCCTTCCCATCTGACCCTGGCCCTCATCCATAACCCTTAGCAGGACTTTGCCCTCCACCAACCCCTGTCCAGTATGTGTTCTGTGATGAGATCATTCTGTGATTCAAATTATCCTTTCCTCCTTCGAAGATTCTTAGCTCCTTAGTGCTCTTATGTCATCCAGTTGACCGTGAGGAATATTAAATCACTATTAAAAACCATTAGTGAATACTAAACAGCCCTAGTGCTGGCTATCTGGAGAAAATCTAACTTTAAAATAGGCAAAGCTAAAATGTTACTAAAACACAGTAGGTGCTTTGGCAGAAGAATAAGTCACCTTCATGACGCTCCTTCAATGTCACCTACAAACTACCCATTCTGCACAAAACAGATGTAAGTATGAAAGTTAGCACAAAGCAAAGTGAAATGTTACACTATATTTTAAATACTGAGGTTTTATTTGCTTTTGTTACATACTTTCCTGTTTTCTTATTATTCTTTCCATTTCAAAGTTAAGTGTAGTCTTTCTTATTGAGGTTCAGATTAAATCAAATTTGCATATAACTATACATTATCCAATCTCACTGCTTCATTTAAAATTTTTTTGTTAGAAAAGTTGTAGGTTTAGATAAAAATCATTCAAAAACTACTTAAGTTTCCATATCCGCCCCATCACATACACATTTTTCCCTATTACAAATGCTGGGCATTATTATACTAGAATTAGCCTATTGACTATAGACCATAATTGACATTAGGGTTCACTGTTTCCATTGTACAGTCCTATGGTTTTTTTTTTCATTTTTATTCTGACTATATGAATTTGCCTATTCTAATTGTTTCATATTGATGAGACCATACAATATTGCCTTTTTGTTTCTGGCTTATTACACTCAACCTGACATCTTCAAGATTCACCTACATTCTCCCATTTATCAGAATTTTGTTTCTTTTTACCTGTGAAGAATATCACATTGTATGTAAATACTTAATTTTGTTTATCCATTCATCTGCTATTAACACTATAATTTCTTCCATATTTTGGCAATTATGAATAATTCCATGATGAACCTGTGTGCAATACCTGTTTCAGTCTTTGCTTTAAATTCTTTTGGGTATATAAGTGTAATTGCTGAATCATATGGTAATTCTATAGTTAACTTTCAGAAAAACTGCTAAACTGTTTTCCACAGTGGCTGTACCATTTTACATTCCCACCAACAAAGAACAAGTATTCCTATTTATTCACATGCTCTCCAACACTAATTATTTTCAATTTTAATAGCAGCCATTAAGTGGGTGTGAAATGGTATTTCATAGTGGTATTGATTTGAATTTCCTTAATATCTAATGATGTTGAAAATCTTTTAGATGCTTATTGCCCATTTTATGTCTATTCAAGTCATTTTCCTGTTTTTAAATTGGGTTATGCATCTTTTTTATGGTTGAATTGTAGGATTTCTTTAAATTTGTTATCTAAAAGCCTATCAGATATGAGGTTTCCAAATATTTTCTCCCACTGTGTAGGTTGTCGTTTTACTTTCATGATGAAGTACTTTGATGCACAAAAGTCTTTACTTTTGAAGAAATCTCATGAAGACTATTCTTTTCCCCATCAAATAGACTTGTAAACTTGTGAAAAATCAATTGGCCATAGATGTGAGGCTTATTTCTGAATTGCAATTCAATTTCATTGGTCTATAAGACTGACCTTGGGCAAGTATATTCAGTTTTGATTATTTAACTTTGTAATAAGTTTTAAAATGGGAAGTGTGAGTCCTCTAACTTCATTCTTCTTTCTCAGAATGGTTTTTGGCTATTCAGGACCCCTTACTCTTCCATACAAAATTGATGATTGGCTTTTCCATTTCTGCAAAGAAGATCGTTGGAATTTCAGTTGGGATTATGTTGAATCTAAAAATTGCTTTGAGTGTTATAGACCCCTTAACAATATTTAGTCTTCGAATCCATGCACATAGAATTTCCTTCCTTTTGCTTAGGTCTTTTAAAAATTTCTTTAGCAATGTTTTATAGTTTTCTATAAACCAGTACTTCACATCCTTGGTTAAATTTATTCCTAGATATTTGATTCTTTTAGTTGTTACTGTAAATGATTTTTTTCTTGATTTCCTCTTCAGATTGTTCACTACTGATGTATAAAAACACCATTGATTTTTGCATCTTGATTTTATACCCTACCACTTTGCTTGGGTATTAGCAAATTCAAACAAATTGCTGAACTTGTTTAATAGCTCTAATTGCTTTCTTGCACATTTTTCTGGATTTTCTTTGTATAAGATCATGCCATCTACAAATAGGGAAACTATCACTTCTTTTCCAATTTAGATGCCTTTTACTTCTTTTACTTGCCCAGTTGCTCAGGCAAAAACTCCCAGTACAATGTTGAATAACAGTGGTAACATTGGGCATCCTTATCTTGTTCCTGATCTAAGGAGAGCTTTCAGCCTTTCATCACTGAGTATGATCTTAGTGGTGTATTTTTCATATATGCCCTTTATCATGTTGAGGAATTTCCCTTCAATTATTAGTTCTCCAAGGGCTTTTTATAATAAGGAGGGACAAATTTCGTTAAATGCCTTTTCTGCATGAATTGAGATGATCACTTGTTTTTTCCCCCTTCATTTTGTTAAAATGGGGCATTACATTGACTGATTTTCTTGTATTGGACCAGTGTTTCAGTTTGCTAATGCTGCTGGAATTCAATATACCAGAAATATATATTTTTTTCTTTTAAATAAATTGACTTTTATAAAGGGGATTTATTAGGTTACAAATTTACAGTTCTAAGGCCACAAAATATCCAAATTAAGGCATCAACAAGAGGATGTCTTCACTCAAGAAAAGCCAATTTTGTCTGGGCTCTTCTGTCACAGGAGAAAGCACATGGTGACATCTGCTGGTCCTTCTCTCCTGTGTTGGTTTCAAGATGGCTCTCTCATCTCCTGTGGATCCATCTGGCCTCTCCTGGGGTATTTTTTTTCTTCTGGTTTCATCTCTCTGCTGTCTGTGTCAGCTCTTTCAATTCATCTCTTAGCTCTTTAAGCACTGAGCTCTCAGTATGTTTACTGCTTTTTATTCTCTTCATAGAGGACTCCAGTAAAAGGATTAAGAACCACTTTGAGTTGGGTGGAACACATCTCCATGGAAATAACCTAATCAAAAGGTTCTGCCCACAGTAGGTCTGCACCCACAAGACTGGGTTAGAAGAACATGGCTTTTCTGTGGTACATAACACACCACAGAAACCAGCACCATCATCCTACACACCTTGATAATCAACTTCATCATGGTATATAATTCTTTTCATGGGTTGTGGATTTGGTTTGCTCATATTTTGTTGAGTATTTTTACATCATATTCATGAGATATTGGTCTGTAATTTGCTTATCTTGTAATAGCCTTTTCTGCTCTGGGATGAGAGTGATATTGGCCTCGTAAAATGAGTATTAAGTCTTCCCTTCTCTTCAAATTTTTAGAAGATTTTGAGCACGATTGGTATTATTTCTTCTTGGAATGTTTGATAACATTCACCAGTGAAGCTATCTAGTCCTGGGATTTTCTTTTTTGGTGGTTTCTGACTACTGATTCAATCCCTTGGCTTGTCAGTGGTCTGTTAAGATCTTCTACTTGTTCTTTAACCAGTACAGGGTTTGAGTGTGTCTAGGGATTTTTCCATTTCACCTAGATTATCTAATTTGTTGGCACACAGTTGTTCTTAGTAGCCTCTTATAATCCTTTGTATTCTGTTGGTTTGGTGGTAGTGTCACCCTTTCATTTCTGAATTTAGTTATTTGCATCCTCTCTTTTTTCTGTGTAAGTTTATAGACTGCACTAATATTTTCAAAGACCCAATTTTGATTTCTTGATTCTCTATTTTTTTCATTCTATATTTCATTTATTTCAACTCTAATCTTTGTTATTTCCTTCCTTCTCCTCACTTTGAATTTAATTTGCTCTTCTTTTACTAGATCCTCTAGCTGTGAGGATAGGTCTCTGATTTGAGATCTTTCTTATTTTATAAATTAAGCATGTAAAGCTATAAGTTTTCCTTTCAGCACTGCCCTTGCTACATCCCAAAGATTTGGTGTGTTGTGTTTTCATTTTCATTGCACCAGTGAATTCCCTAATTTTCCTTGTGATTTCTTCTTTGACCATTGGTCATTTAAGAGTGCATTGTTTAATTTCCACATATTTATAAGTATTCCCTCTATTATGGATTTCTAGCTCCATTTGATCATAGTCTTAAAAGCTGTTTTGTATGGTTTAAATATTTTTAAAATTTTTGTGACCTAACGTGTGGTCTATCCTGGAGAATGACTCATGTGCACTAGAAAAGAATGTATATGCTGCTGCTGCTGGCTTATAGTATTGTTTGATTCTTCTGTTTCTTTATTGATATTTTTTCTAGATGTTATACCCATTATTGAAAGTGATACATTGAAGTTTCCTACTATTATTATATAACTGTCTATTTCTCCCTTCCAATTTGTTAATATTTGCTTCATATATTTGGAGGTCTGCTGTCAAGTACATATATATATTTACAGTTGTTTTGTTCTCTTGTTGATAACTCTTTTTGTCCATCATCATATTTTTTTTTTACTTAAAGTCTATTTTATCTGTTATTAGTATAGCTACCCCAGTTCTTTTTTTGGTTACTATTTGCTAAGTATTTTTTCCCATCCTTTCATTTTCAACCTTTGAATTTAATGTGTCTTTGAATTTAAGGTGAGTCTCTTGTAAACAGCATATAGGTGGGTCTTGGCTTTTTATCCATTCCACCAACCTCTGCCTTTTCACTGGAGATTTCAATCCATTTATATTTAAAGTGACTATGGATAATGCAGAATTTCCTTCTGTTATTTTGCTATTGGTTCTCTGTAAATTTGCATCTTTTCTGTTCCCTCAATTCTTCCATTAATTCCTACACTAGTATTTATTTCATTTTTTGTATGTACCATTTTGTATACCTTAACATTTCCTTCTGTACAGATGTTTTCATGTACTTTCTTTTTTATTACCATGGGGTTAAATCTAACATCCTAAATCTATAACAATCATGTTTGACTTGATACCAATTCAAAATACTGTTCCTAAGCAACTTCAACCACCCCCACCTTTTTGTTTTACTTGTTACAAATGATATCTTTATATATTGTATTTCCAAAACCAAAGATTCATCATTATGTTTAATGCATCTGTATTTTAGAACCAGCAAGAATAAACATGGATTTACACAACAACAACAAAAAACACAATACAATAATGATTTATAATTACCCATACAATTTCCTTTATTGGAAGTGTTCATTTCTTTATGCCACTTTTATCCATTGTCTAGCATCCTTCCCTTTCAGTCTGAAGCACTCCCTGTAGTATTGCTTGTAGGGCAAGTCTAGTGGTGATGAACTCTGTCAGCTTTTGTTTGTCTAGGAATGTCTTAATCTCCTCTAATTTTTGAAAGGCAGTCTCACCAAATAAAAAATTGTTTTTTTCAGCATTTTAAATATTTCCCTCCACCAGCTTCTTCTATCCATGGTTCCTGATGAGAAATTGGAACTTAATCTTATTGGGTTCTCGTACATAACACATTGATTTTCTTTTGCAGCTTTCAGAACTCTCTGCTTGTCCTTGACATGTGGCAATTTGACTACTATGTGTCTAGGCAAAATTATTTTTATTTTATTTTGTTCGAGGTGCATTGGGCTTCTTGAATGTGAATATTCATGTCTTTCATTAAATTTGTGAAGTTTTTTTGCCATTATTTCTTTTACTATTCCTCTGCCTCTTCCTCTCTTTCTTTTCCTTTTGGGATTCATAATGTGTGAATTAGTAGGTATCTTTGATGGTGTTCCACAAGTTTTTAAGCTATATTCACTTTTTCTTTTTCTTTCTTTCTTTCTTTCTGCTTCTCAGACTGAATTATTTCAAATGTCCTACCTTTGAGTTAGCTGATCCACCTTCTTTCAGCTCCAAACTATGCTAAACTCTATACATAATTTTTTATTTTAGTTATTGTGGCTTTCAAGTATGGCATTTTGGGGGGGTTCTCTTTTTAAATTTTTACCTCATTTTTGGGGGATTCTCACATTCCTCACTCTTGTTTTCCTGATATCCTTTAGTTCTTTTCTGTGTTTTCCAGTATCTCCTTGAGCATACTGAGGGTCATTTTTAAAAGTCCTTGTCTGTCATGTTCAAAGCTTGATCTTCACTCAAGGTTTCTGGATTTTCATCTTTTTCATTTGGATGGGCCATTATTTCCTGTTTTTTCATTTGTTTGTTTGTCTTGTAATCTTTTTTTGCACACTGTATATTCTAATACTTTTTAGTATTAACTCTAGGATTTAGTACCTGAGCTGTCTGTTCCTTAAGTTTGTATCCAGCTAGTGATATGAAAGAGATACTTTTAAGTGTCAAGAGCTAAAAGAAACAAACCACCCAAGGTAAAGATTACCTTCCACAGTCTGCAAATTGGCTTTGTATTGGCTGATGCTCTCCTTCAGAGTTTACCCTTCCTATCAAGAAGATCAGCCTGAGGCAAATGTGAAATACTGGATTCACTTGTCTTTTCTGAGTCTGTGTCTTGTCCTGGGTTTGTGCTTGCTCATGGTCTTACGAATTCCCCCATATGCAGGAATTTGAAAAGCCCCCTATACTCCTTATGAAATAGGCTGTCTTGCCTTCCTTGGTTGTTTTTTCATATTATTTTAATCAGATAATCCTTTGTATCTGGTTGCTTTGGATTGTTTCTTATACTGCATTAGATGTGTTCAAACTGTTTCTGCCTGTAGGGAGTTTCCTGGTTCAGTCTTTCAGACTGCCACACAGTAGACGGTTAGCAACATACAAGCATGATAGTATGCACATTTAAGGACTACTCTGTTCTTTCTGGAACAGGGCCTGGAACCCACTATAGAAGCACAGGCTGGCTCCACACCTTATTTTGGAGGGGTTGGGGGAGGAGCAGCAAAGGTACTATAAGATCCTCCTGCCACTTTTTTTTTTTTTGGCATGGGCAGAGACTGGGAATCAAACCAGGATCTCCGGCATGGCAGGCGAGAACTTTGCCTGTTGAGCCACCATGGCCCGCCCCCTCCTGCCACTTTTTAAAGCTGCATCTTCTTGATTTGACATTTGCTCCAATACTGCAACCCCTTAGCTATCTTCTGGAGTTCTGAAAAAATTGGCTATGTTATTTTTTGCTTGTTAGGCAAAGATTCTGTGGGGAAATGGCACCCAGAGCATTTTACATTACCATTTTGGTCAACTGGAGGCTCATTACTTCCTTTTAAGTTTATGTAACCCCGAGATTTTAAACAACCTACACAAGCTGAATTGTGGCTAATAAAGGTTTTGCTTCATTATAACATGAAAGAGTTGAAAAAAATTACAAATTCTTGCACATAAGAATTTTTCTGGCATTTTAACTCATTGTTGCAATCCATTTAACTTATTGCTATTAAAAAGTAAAAAATAAAAACCATATATATCTACTTCCCGTTATATTATGTAAAACTTTGACAAAATCAACATGCATTACTGATATAAACTCTCAGCAAACCAAAAATAGAATGGAATTTCCTAAACATGATAGAGGCATTTATATAAAACCTACAGCTAGCATCATGTTTAATAGTGAAAGGCAATGCTTTCCTCCTAAGATCATGACAAGACAAGGATGTTCACTTTTATCACCTTTATTCAACATTGTACTGGAGGCCCAAGTTAATTCAGTATAGCATGAAAAAGAAATAAAAGATATCCAAATAGGGAAGGAAGAAGTAAAACTTTCTTTTTCACAGACGACATTTTTATTTGTGTAGAAAATCCAGTGAAATCTACAAAGAAGCTACTAGAACTACTATGAATTGGCAATGTTTTAGGATAAAAGATCAATATATAAGATTCAATTGAGGGCAGACTACCGTGGCTCAGCAGGCAAGAATGCTTGCCTGCCATGACAGAGGACCTGGGTTTGATTCCCGGTGCCTGCCCATGTAAAAAAAAAAAAAAAAAATTCAATTGAATGCCCCTATACTGGCAAGGAACTGTCAAAATGCATTTTAAAAATTAAAATGACAATAGCTTAAAAAATTCAAATATTTAGGAATAAATATCATAAATACAGGTAATATTTGCACAATAAAAACAAGAAAACATTATTAAGAGAAATTAAAGAAGACAAATAAGTGAAGACAAATACCTTATCCATTGATCAGAAGACTCAATATTATTAGTTTTAACTTTCCCCAAATTGATCTATAGATACAACCCAATCCCAACTAAAATCTCAGCAGGATTTTCTGTAGATATTAACAAATTGATTCTGGATATTCAAAGGATCTAAGATAGGCAAAGTAACTTGAAAAAGAAAAACAAACTAATTCTATCTTATTTCAAATACCTTTCTAATGTCTTGAAATAAGTTAGAATTGGTTTGTCAACTGTGCTTCTCCTTTTCAAGTTATTATTGGCTAAAGACATGCAAATATACAAATGGAACAGAACAGAGAGTCCATACTCATACCCATAAATAACAACTTATTTTTGAGAAAAGTGCAAAGGCAATTTGCTGGAGAAAGGATAGTCTTTTCAACAAATGGTATGGCTTGCAACAAATAGAACCATTAAAAGAAATTAATTCCAAGTGATATCTCGCACTGCATACAAAAATTAATTCAAAGTGGATCACAGAGCTAAACGTAAGATAAAAATTATAAAACATCTAGAAGAAAATATAAGTGAAAATCTTTGTGACCTTGTGTTAGGCAAAGATTTCTTAGATATAATACAAGAAATGTGCATATAACTATCCATAAAAAGAAAAATTAATAAATTTGAATTTATCAAAATTAAGAGCTTCTGCTCCTTAAAAGTCACTGTTAAGAGAATGAAAATACAAGCCTCAGACTGTGCAAATCCCACAGCCAACAAATAACTTACATCCATAATAGATAAAGAACTCTCAAAACTCTATTAAAAGAAAACAAACAGTCCAATACAAAAAATTGGGCAAAAAATTTGAATAGATACTTCACCAAAGGTGATGTACCTTGGCAAATAAGTGGAACAAAATATGTTCAACATCATTAGTCTTTAAAGAAATGCACATTAAAACCACAGTGAGATACCACTACCACATCTATTATAATGGCTAAAATTTAAAAGCTTGACTATACAAAATGTTGGGGAAGAAAAATGGAGAAACTACAACTTTCATAACTCCTGATGGGGATGTAAACTGGTATAGTGGCTTTGTAAAACAACTTGGTGGTTTTTAAAACATTAAGCATACAACTACCTATGATCTATCCATTCCATTTCTAGATACTTAACCACAAGGGACGAAAGTAAATATTCCAAACAAAGGCTTTTCCATGAATGTTCACAGAGCTGATTTGTAACAGCCAAAAGTTGTACACAACCCAAATATTCATTTGATAAACATAAACAAATCATGGTATTACCAAACAATGGAATATACACAATAATATAAGTGAATCTCAAAATAATTATGCTAAGTGAAAGAAACCAGGCAAAAAATATATATATATACTGTATATTCTAAAACTCTAGAAAATGCAACTAATCTGTAGTGACAGAAAGCAGAACAGTGATTGCCTGGAGGGACAAAGGTGAGGAATTAACAGGGACATGAGGAAACATTTTGGGTAACAAGATATGTTCACTGTCTTGGGTCGTGGTGACTATTTCACAAGTGTATATATATAAATTATCAAATTGCACTCTTTGAATATATGCAGTTTTATTACATATTCAAACTGTGCCAGTTTGAAAGGATGTATGGACCCTAGAAAAGCCACGTTTTAATCAAAATCCCATTTTGTAATGGCAAAATAATCCCTATTCAATACTGTATGTTTGAATCTGTAAATTAGACAATCTCCCTGGAGATGTGATCTAATCAAGTGTGGTTGTTAAAATGGATTAGGTGACAACATGTCTCCACCCATTTGGGTGGGTTTTGATAAGTTTCTGGAGTCCTATAAAAGAGGAAACATTTTGGAGAATGAGCGATTCAGAGAGAGCAGAGCAAATGACATAGGCACGAGAAGCAGAGTCCGTCAGCCAGTGATCTTTGGAGATGAAGAAAGAAAATGCCTTCTAGGGAGCCTCATGGAAGGAAACCAGGAGAGAAAACTAGCAGATGATGTCATGTTTGCCACATGCCTTTCCAGATGAGAGAGAAGCCCTGACCACATTCACCATGTGCCCTTCCAGACGAGAGAGAACCGTGACTGTGTTCTCCAAAGTATCTCTCCCTGGATGCCTTAGATTGGACACTTCTATAGACTTGTTTTAATTGGGATATTTTCTCAGCCTTAGAACTGTGAACTAGCAACTTATTAAATTCCCCTTTTTAAAATCCATTCTGTTTCTGCTATATTGCATTCCAGAAGCTAGCAAACTAGAACATACCCCAATAAAGCAATTTTCATAGTCATAAGAAACACTAGTTTTCTTGAAATTGAATTTTCATCAAACTTCACTGTCTTTACTTACGCTGTTCTCTCAGATTAGGAAGCTCTGATCTTTCCTTCTGTTATCCCCTATCATTCCACCTGTCTATTGAAATATTTCTTATTCTTCAAAGCCTAATTTAAACTTGAATAAAGTGCCATCTCCTCTACCAAAACTATTCCCAATGTTCCATTTCAGCAAGAACTGCTCCCGTCCTTCTCATCTCAACTGTTAATATCATTTCACCTTTATATTCTGGTCAACTTTTATATATTTGCCAGCTCCACTGCACTGGAATCTCCTTGAGAGAGGGGATGTCAATTTAAAAAAAAAAAACAACTCCATCTGTAACTTAGCATAGGTATCCATTATAGAAGTACTCTATAACTGCTTCAACAGCGGATGGATAGAAGGAACAGTAAATTATATATTCCATTTACTTAGCTCAAGTTTTCTTTTGAAAGGCAGCATTCACCCTGAAAATCCAATCAGTGCAGATGTGCTAGGTGGTGCTCATGTGTTGTCTGCACAAGGAACTCATTTTAAACATGCCTCCCTGGAGATAACCTCTTAACCCCAAGGAGCAATTCTCTGGAGACATTTCACACATTCTGGAAAGCTGGTGGGGAAAATAACACGAAGAAAAGTAAGACCTCTCAATGTCCTCCTCTGACCCTGGAGTAGCAGCTTGCCCTCAGATCAGTGGCGCTGTGCAGGATCTCTCACCAGCTGAGCCAATATTTTTCTTTCAAGTTTTCTCAGTGATCTCTGGAGAGTACCTTTTATGTTGCCAGAAAAATGAAAGATTTCTATTATGTTATTAATCTTTACAGAGGGGAAATTGATGGATAACGGGGTCCAGAAGTCACAAAATAATTTAGAGAAAGAACAAATTATTCAGTATTCTAGCTTTCTTGACCACAGGGAAGAATCCCTTACTATGTCTTTCAGATCATGTTGCTCCAGTATTTCATTAAATGCTGGAAAAAATATTCGACATGCTTCTGGAATTGTTATACATTAAAAAATATGATATAGTAGCATCAATACGAATGGTTTGAACACACTATTTATTTGGATAAAATATAGAGCCCAATAATATTTTCATTCGTGTCTTGGTTTAAGGGCCTTTGCTTTTTTTATATGCTAATTCAACCTAAATGGAGTGTGCATTTAATATAGCAACAAAACAGATGTTGCAAAGACTGTAGGAAAAACCTCTGATGTTGAAGTTAAGAAATATTAACTTCTTGACCACTTATAAGCCCTGAGACTATAAAAAAGCATGTTCTCTTTTCTTGCTTGATTGTAAAATCTATGAGAGAGAAAAAAACTGTCTTACTATCAGATGTATCCCTATTCATTTATTAATTCAGCAAATGTTTTCTATGTACCTAATATAAGAAAGACTGTGTTTTGCTACTGGGGACACTGATAAGCAAAACATCCCTGCTCTTACAGAGCTTACCTTCTAGTGGGGGAGCAGGGGAGACAACAAATAAATCAATAAACAATCCACAAAACAGAGAATGACAAATGCTCTTTTGCGTATTCAAATAGGGCAATATACTTGAGAGTTGTCAGGTGGCCACTAGATTGGATAGTTAGGAAAGGTATGTCTGATGTGACATCTAAGCTGAAAATTTAATGCCATGAAGAAACCAGGCAAGCAAAGATTCCAGAAAGCACCTTCCAGGCAGAAGGAACAACCTGCTGAGGCACAAAAGAAATTAGCATGCTCCAGCAAGAGAAAAAACAGTGTAGCTAGAGCCTGTGTGAGTGGGAAGAAGGGTGAGCTATGAGGTAGAAGGGGTAGGCAGGAGTCAACCAAATAGGACTTTGTAAGAAACAATAAGTATCTTCGAGTTTAGTCTAAGTATGATAGGAAGTCAGTAGAGGGTTTGGGGCATTGTAGTCTCATGCTCTGATTTGCATTTTTCAAAGATCCCTCTGGCTACTGCATGGAGAGTGGGTTGGAGGGGAGAAGAAAGTAGAAGGAAGGAGATGAGTTAGAATAATATCATAGGAGTCATAGAAAGAATTCATAGTGATTTGGACTAGGGCATTAGCAGGAGTAATAAGGAGAAATGGATGGATTGAAGATATGTTTTGTAGACAAAATGGTCAAGACTTGCTACTAAATTAGATATGGCATTTGTGGGAAAGGATCAGGGATAACGCCTAGATTTTTAGTTTGACCAACTAAGTTATTGAGATTTAATGAGTGCTAGAAAATCACTGTTCAATTAAGTTTTAATTTACTTAATTTCATTTGACCATCATAAACTTTAGGACCAGAATTATTAAGGCTTAGGCTTAATAGTCCAATATTTTATAGATGACAAAGTTGAATCCAAACCAAGTGGCTAAGATATATCTCCAAAGTCACAGTATTATAACATGTATTTCTCTGATTCCCAGTCCAGTGCCCTTTTAGTGACACCATGCACTACACTGTAAAATCACAGGAGTTATTTATTATTCCTACTGCCTCAGGACAATAGAGGCAACACAACAATACCAACAATGTTGTAATGAACAGGCTCTTTCCCCAACTGTACACACAAAACCAGAAATGTGAGAGGCATTCAACACCCCTCTCTCCTCCATCTGGTTGCCATAGCCAAGCAACCAGTAAGACATATTCATTTTACCCCTCAAACAATCTCTCTAATCCAGACTTTCTACTCCATCTCCACTGCTGCCACCCTAGTCAAGACTCCCAGTTTTGCAACCAAAATATGCTTACCTTTTCCAGTCCATTCCCCACCAATATGAGACTAATGTGTTTTTCTTAATGTAGATTTCTCAAGCCCTTTCAGAAGTGTCATGCTCCTTTCTGCGCAGGAAGACTGTGTTAACATGCTTCCTTAGGTTTCCCTGCTCCCCTCCACTCCCCTTCACTTTTGGCCTACTTAACTGACATTCCTTTTTAGAGCTTTCCTCAAATTTTGTTTACTCAAGGAAGCATTATATATAATACAATTGTTTAACGCAATTTACCTACTACCCTCTGGCACAGGGCAGGTGCCTACAATAAATATTTGTTGAATGAATGAATGACATCATTGAGTTATCTGAACAACTAGGCAAAGTAGAGATTATGATTTCCATTTTGCCTATGACAAAACTGATGCTCAAAAGCATAAATTATTACTTAATTAACATCGCACAATTTCCAAGTGGCCAAGCCCCGAATCAAATTCAAGTAGTGGTGTCTCCAGTTCCAGGCTCTGACCATGGAACAGAATTCATACTTCTTCAAAAGACCCAAAGCAAAGGAGCAATTTAATATTTCAGACTGTATTAGTCAGGGTTCTCTAGAGAAACAGAACCAACAGGAGATATCTGTAAATACAAGATTTATAAAGTGTCTCACCCAACCATGGGAATGGAAGAGTCCAAAATCTGCAGGGTGGGCTATGAAGCTGGTAGCTCTGCTGAAGGGTCTGAGGAACTCCACAGGAGAGACTTGCTGGCTGAAGAAGCAGTAGAAAAAGTCTCTCTTCCTTAAAGTCTTGGACTGATTGAATTATCTTATTTGCGGGAGACACACAGATGCAATCAGACACAGCTGCAATCAACTGACTGATGATTTAATAAACCAGCCTTCCAATTTTTCAACCTGCCACAAAATATCCTTGCAACAGTCAGGTCAGTGATTGCTGACTAGACAAGTGGGCATCATCACTTGGCTAAATTGTTACCAGAACCTCTAACACAGAGGGAGTTATAAAATTAATTATGTGTGAGAGTCCTGATTGTTGGGGCCAGAATGTGGGTGAAATACCTGAATAAAGCTTTCAGACTTCATTAAGAGTCTGAGTTTGGGCAAGCAACCAAGAAGACACTGCTTCTTGGTATCTTAAACAGATTTGACAGTGGGAGGAGAGGGGTCCATTGGGAACTTGGCTTGAAGACAGATAGAACTAGCAATTTGTAGAGAAACAGGAACTAGGCAGGGAAAGGGCTTCCAATAAATAAGGTGCCTTGTGAATATTCCACCATTACTTGACCCATGCCTCGAGATGCTGTCCAAGTCACTTCCCTGTCATTTCCTACTTATAGTTACCTGGAGGGTTGTCCCAGAACACCTGCATTAGTGACACCTATAGTGCTTGTTAAAAAGTGGAGATGGTTGTGCCCCAACCCAGATCCAGTGAATCACAAACTCTGGAGTGGAGCCTTCAAATATACCTTTATAGCATCCACTCTTTTTCTGACTTTTATGCATATGAAAGTTTGATTACCACTGACTTAAACATCGGGATAATTAACATATTGGCAAGAAACCTAGACAAGGAAAGACCCATTCAACTTTGCAAATCATCTACTTAATCTCTTGTTCATTTCACGTGTGTCAATTAGAACAGGAAAGATGGTATGTACCAATATTACAGTATGAGTAGAGATATTTGCCTATTGGAAATAGTACTTTGGTTTACAAAGTGAAAGTGTACTACAAATTTTCTTCAAGTTTTTATAATTGGGAAGCTATGTTTTCTAAAGGTTACTGAAGGAAACCAAAGACATGAGTTCCGCTCATTACTCAAAGGAGAGTTGCAAAGAAAAGTAACTATTGATCAGGCCTCTTATTTGCAAGCATTGAAAACTAACACTGGCTTACTTAAGCAGAAACGGGATTTTTAAAAGGATATTGGGTTTATGAAGTTTTCATATAAGAAACCTAGAGAATCAAACCCGGCATTTCAGCAGAAAGAAACAGCTCCCTAAATCATGAAACCACCACTGCCATCCCTATTGGCATGGACCCTGCAGATGGCACCACTGTCAGATGCCACCAACACTGGGCACTAGACCTTGGCACCTCAGCAGTGTCCTCACTGCCTCTTGGCACAGGATGCAGTTGCCATCGCTATCGTCACCTTCTTTGGAATGGAATTTGGGCAATTTCTTCTTCTCTTTGGCAGCTTCCCACCCAAATCTGGGGAGAATTGTGTGATTGGTAGATCCTTTAGGTCATATGCCCATGTCCTAAGTACAAGGAAGTCTGGAAAGAGATTATCTGGCATGGTCAATTTTATAATGAGAAGCAGTATCTGCCTCATAAAGTGGGAAATTGGAAAGAAAGATGTTGAGTTGCCAAAAGAATACAAGAGTTTATTACACCATTGATCTACTCATCTTTGAAAACTGAATTTGAAATGTCCCTTGAATATGTGACATAATAATAGATTTATGAAGTCTTTTGATGCGAAGTCCTCCAAGAATGGTGATTTCATTTTCTACCCTCCTATGACCCTGCTAAAACAGCAATCAAAGAAATAAAGGCAAAATGGATATTTCCAATTTTTCACAAAAGAGAAGTCCAGCCCTTTGTGTTTCCTGACTCAGCTCATTATTCTTCATTCTTGCTCCTTCCATTTGCATTCAGTGATATTTTCACCAGAGAATATGGCAAATGAATGTACCCAGGTTTGGGACTGTATTCTGAATACACCACAGCTAAAAAAAACCTTCAAGAGGATATCATATCTCCGTGAAAGAAGAATAAATCTAAAACCTTACATCACAATAGGTTATTTACTACAGATCAAAGAATGTTTTAAATATTGCTCAGCAGTATTTATGGTTCCTAAACATAAATCCTTGATGTTACTTTTCTCAGCATAGTTTAATTAGGTTCTCTTGGTTACCAGGGAGTAAACGCTATATCTATCTAATATTTTCAATTAACTCCAAAGTTTCATTTATTTACCATGCATTGTGTAGGCACTTGAAAATTTTCTTCAAAATTTTGTTGACTTGGTTGTGTCACTTTGTTTTTAAGAGGTCGACAGGAAGGATCCATGACTATCACCTTGGAGAAACATGCCTTTTGTCTCCCCTTATGGGTATTTTTGCACCTGCCTTTTTGAAATTTGCCCAACTATGGCACATTATATTAACTAATAATGAATCTATGTAATATTGTGTGAATGATTTATTCAAAAGCTAATTTCTATTTGAAATCAGAGTGTTCTACTTTGCTGGCTGCTGTATTCTGGTATATTGGTATGCAATATACCAGAAACAGAATGGCTTTTAAAAAGGGGAATTTAATAAATTGCTAGTTTACAGTTCTAAGGCCAAGAAAATGTCCATAGAAGTCTATAGAAATGTCTAATCAAAGGCATCCAGGGAAAGATACCTCGGTTCAAGAAGGCCAATGAAGTTCAGGGTTTCTCTATCAAGTGAGAAGGCACATGGCAAACACAGTCACAGTTTCTCTCTTGGCTGGAAGGGCACATGATGATCAAGGCATCATTTGCTAGTTTTCTCTTCTGGCTTCCTGTTTCATGAAGCTCCCCAGGAGGCGTTTTCTTTCTTCATCTTTGAAGGTCACTGGCTAGTGGGCTCTCTGCTTCTCATGGCTATGTCGTTCTTCTCGGCTCTCTCTGAATCTCTTTCATTCTCCAAACTGTTTCCTCTTTTATAGGACTCCAGAAAATTATCAAGACACACCCAAATGGGTGGAGACATGTCGGCACCTAATCCAGCTTAACAACCACTCTTGATTAAATCACATCTCCAGGGAGATGATCTGATTACAGTTTCAAACATACAGTATTGAATAGGGATTATTCTGCCTTTATGAACTGGGATTTTGATTAAAACATGGCTTTTCTAGGGAACATACATCCTTTCAAATCAGCGCACAGAGATAGAATTGTATTTTAAGACATTGTATTAATACCACATTTGATGTACTTTCAAAATAGCAGAAAGTGATCAACTTATTTTTGGTCAACCCAGAATGCAAGTGGATGAAATAAACGTGCTGAATGTCTGAATGCTGCTATCACCTCTCCCTCCTTACAAGGACAGGAACATGGTTCCTTGTGGCCCAGGTGATATGTGAGGGATGTAGGCAGAAAAAAGCTAGGCTCTGATGGACACAAGCAGAAAGAATATAGAAAATGCGAAGAAAGGAAGGTTGGGGTCAGATCTAGAAGGATCAACAGAGGTGGAGCTCAATCTGTGAGTAGAAAATAAAGAGCTTGGGGCCAGGAGACAAGGTAGGAGAAAAGTGGTAAAGAGACAAGATTATGCAGAAACAGTGTGTGCATTTAGGAAAGACAGAGGAGAGAAGGAGGAGAATCCCACACAATTGCCCAGCCTAGTGGGTCTCAAACTTGAACAAGAATTGGAATCACCTGGAGACCTAATAAAAGATACTCCTGGAAGCAGGAGAGGGCCTGGGCCTTTGTATTTTTGCCAAGGTCCCCAGGAAATTCTGATTCTGACCAAAGTGTGAGAACAATTAGAGCATCAGCTAATAAATGAGAAGAGTAGACTCTGAAATATTTTATTAACTTGTATAAATGAAAAATAATATTCCTCTAAGACAATCTAGGCTGAATTTCCTACTTGCTTACTTCACAAAATGCATTTTAAGATGGGCAATTACTTCCCCTGCTGCAGATTTTCAGATGTGAAGAACAAAAAACCCTTTCCCCAAGATGGGGATCGAAACACAAGTTATATCTTACATGTGATGCCATCCCCATATTGTCCTTAGCCTAGGTGTCAGGTTGTCGGTTGTCAGATGCCTTTTGCCTTATTTACTTCAATTCATTTGCTCTTCAATTAGGTATGTAGCCACTGCAGGCTTCATATAGTCATATTATACTGAGTGCAAGCCTCCATGAGCTGCTACCTCTGGCAGATGTCAGCACTGCATTAAGAACTGGGCTTGTGCAAATAGCCAGTTTCTCATGTGTATACTTCAAATAACTGCAGCTCTCTCCCTTGGCCTGTGCCTCTCTCTAGCTGATTCGTTGTAAGATCTTGGTTCTACTTTCTGACCAGAAAATTAATTCATTAACTAACTAATTAGTTACAAATGCAAATCAGGCAAAACAAAACGTTAGAAAACTTACCTCAAGCATATAGCATTTTTGTTTGGGAAATGTGCTATATTCCCCTTTCTGACCTTGGCAGACGTATGACTTCCTTAGAGTTTTACGCCATTTTGCTGAGTACAGTAGCTTTGTAAAGGAAAAGGAACTGCCCAACCTATGATGGTTTAACAGCAATCAAGGTACTTCTGTGCATGTGAAGGAGGGAGGGGGATGTGTCATCAGGGTGTTTGTAATTGAAGAGTTAAGTTAGTTATTGTACCAACAAATTGAAAGTTCTGAATCTAAAATTCTCTGTCATTCTAGATAAATTCGGAGTTGTGGTAGTTAGGTTCAGGTGTCAACTTGGCCAGGTGACGGTACCTAGTTCTATTGTGGGGGACTTGAATCATTGGCATGTGAAACTCATCTACAGCTGATTACATCCACAGTCAGCTAAGGGGAGTGCCTTCCACAATGATGATGTTTAGCTTAATCAACTGGAGGCTTAAAAGAGAGAGGTCAGAAGAGAGCTCAATGCAGCACAGCCCTAGCAGCTCATCAGGCCTCATCTTAGCACTCACAGCTCAGTGCAGCCCTTTGGAGATGTAGAAATAAATCACCCCAGGGAAAGCTGGTGGAACCTAGAAGCTGGGAGAGAAGTCCAAGCAGACATCACCCTGTGCCGGTGTAAGAAAGAACCTCAGATGAAAGTTTGCTGCCTTTCTTCTGAAGAACTGTAAGCTTTTAACTAAATAAATCTCCTTTTATTAAAAAGCCAATCTATCTCTGGTATGCTGCATTCTGGCAGCTTTGGCAGACTAAAACAGGAATATTGCACATAATTGACATGCCATTAATTCTAGCAGCCAAAACCTATTTTATTTCATGCAAAGAGAACTTTTAAAATTGTGCATTCCCCCATCCTTTAAGAAAACTGACCCTTGAACAGATCATATCTGAAGCATCTATTAAATGCTCCGTGATTCATACAAACCTGATTGGATCTCTGCACTAGACCCTGGATGTTCAAAGACAAAAAAAAAGCCATAATCTGTCCCCCAAAAGGTAACAATCTAATAGAAAAGTTAGAAGAGTACTTTTGTGATCGAAAAATAGACTTGCTCACGCTTACCGAATAACCTCAGGGTTGTCTAAGGAATCCCTTAATATGGTGACACTTTTCTGTGAGTCTCTTTTTCCAAAACTATTTTTACTACTTGCTCGTCTTTTTCTTTTCATGTCAAAGTTAATCCCTTTCAGAGTACCTTTTAAAGTTTTCCCCAAAGCATTTTAGTTCTATGATCAAAATTCATAAGAGTGATAGCATTTTTCTTAAAGCGTTAGAGATACCTAGTTCTAGACACTTCAAAATTCAAAGAACTCAAAGCCAAGCCTCCCCTGGGGATTTAAAATGCTTATATAGGAGAAATCACATCTGTATTTGTCCAATGGAACTAATGACAATTGGAGTTGCACAGCTGTCCCTCTTTGCAAAGAGAGACAGCATATTGAAAGGAAAAGAAGTTGCACTTTCAAACAAACAGGATCAAGGATGAATTTCAACTCTATGCTCTCTGGCTCTCTGACATTAGGCAAGTTGCTGAGGCTTCTGAAATTTAGTTTTCTCATATTTAAGTGGGCATAAAACTACCTTACACTGTGGTAGTTGTACAGTTTTACAAGGATGAGAAAAATGTTTGTGGCTTCTCTTACACATAATGGGTATTTTATTAATGGTAGCCATTACTGCATTGTTGGCTAGTTCAGTTACTTCTAGAAATTAAATTATAAACTACCATTTTGATCATTTTATACCAATAAAATAATTGCTGTAAAAATCTGGTTAAAAAGTGAAAGCCTGAGATAAAACAGATTTATTTTTCAAATAAGTAAGTTTTTCTGCCCTATGTACCTAAAAATTCACATTTGTTGACTTAACCCCATCACTGCTGGAAGACTCCAGGTCACACTGAGCCTGTTCCAGAAGAAGGACAGACAACATCTCTTGCTCAACATCTCACTGCTGACTCACCCCCATGCTTCCCTTCCCTTTCCTCTTCCTCTTACCATGCATATTTAATATGTTTGTCTCCTCTTTAATATTGTCACCATGGATTCAACATGTGAAAACATAGTGGCAATATTAATTAGAATTCAATGGGAGGAGGGAGCAACTATTTACAAAATTAAGTCTCCTTCCTTTTCTGTTGATTTCACTGTTCCAAAGTCCCCTTACATTTATCATGTGTTGACTAAAACTGTTAAAAACCACAGATTATGGACATACTCTACCTCATGATGATAATCTGAGCATTGAGTGAACATGGGAATAAAATCCTTCCAGGTTAGAGTCCTTGGGAGCCCATGAACTATTTCAAATATTCCTACAGCTAAATAACTATATGATAAGTTTACCCATGATAAGGATATAAGTGTATATAAAGCATCAAATATAATTGTGTCTGGTGAGAAATATACCAGCTTAGTGAACCAACATCAATTACTCATGCTGGTCAGAAATTCTGAATGTCACTTACTCTAGATAGGTATCACTAAAAATAATAAGAAAACAAATAACTTTAACAACAGAAGTACCAAAGACAATGTTTCAAAATAAGGAATTGGGCGGGCCGAGGTGGCTCAGCGGGCAAAAGTGCTTGCCTGCTATGCCGGAGGACCTCGGTTCGATTCCCGGCCCCAGCCCATGTAACAAAAACGGAGAAACAGAATACAATAAAAACAAGAAAATGTTTAAAAATGTTTCCCTTTCTTCCTTCCTTCCTTCCTTCTATCCTTCCTTCCTTCTCTCTGTCTTTCCTTTAAAAAAAAAAAAAAAAAAAAAAAAAAAAAAAAATAAGGAATTGGTGAATGAAAGAATAAAGGAAGTCTATTATTTTTGGTGGCAAAATTTTGGAAGACATTAGCTTATTCATATAGTAGTGAGAATTTATTATGCCATAACACTTTCTCAGCAGCACTCCCCATTGCCAACATCACATCTCTGAAGGGAGGTTCCTATGGCCAATGATTCATTGGCAGAACCCCTCTACCTGTTCTTATTAGCAGTAGGCAGCTTCTATGACTCTAAATGGCTAAATCATCAACCACCAATTGCTCAAATAATGGATGATCAATAGGAAAAACTAAAAGAATGAATATATTTTCTAAATTAAATTGCATTCTCGTGTTTTCCAAACTGTATAAATTGTAATAAAATACCAATTAGTACAATTCACTCTTTGTAATATATTCACAGAATACCTCAAGAGCTACAGTTAGTAATAAAAGATATTACCATAAAGTATTCTAAGACCTGTTAACATCCAAATAACCAATTGTAAACCAAGCTAATTATCACAACAAATATCTTTTAATTAATTTCATTTATTTATGTGCCTCACTTAATTGTATTTCCGTTATATGCCTCACACTTTTCTAACAGTATATAGTAAGATAAAATATAAGTCTGTCTGCCAAGAACAAATTCTTGCTGGACAATTGCTAAGTGATTTGTTCTACCAAGATAAACATGGGAAGCCATATCCTGTTGGTAAGATAGATTCTTGAATTGCCTCACCAATCATTTCATCTCTCTGAAGAAAAGATAAATGAGGCAGACACAGAAACTCCAAGTCTAACTGTGTCTAACCAATAGAAGCTGGTTGGACTTCAAGGAAGATGGCCAAATAGAGCACCTTGAGCTTAGCCCTTTTCCATGAAAAAGAGACAGGAGGGCAACTGAGATGGCAATTCGAGAGTGCGGCTGACCTAGGAGAGCCTTCTGCACCAAATGCGGCAGCCCTGGTTGCAGAGATTGAGGAACTGAGAGGCAGAAAGCTGGAGGCTGGCACAGAGGTGAAGAGCTGCAGAGCCTGTGGGAGTGCACAGATGGGAGGCCAGGACTAGGAAGTAAGCCAGGCTGCGTTCCTTAGCCTCACCAGCACAGCACCATGACCAGCACTCATCCCACACCCCATGTATCCAAACTCCGTCATCCACTCCCATTCCCTGCCATCCAGGTGCCCCCACCCAACCAAATCCCAGTGCATGTACCTACCCCCCCACCCCCATCCCAAGTGTTGTGCAATCTACCTCTTCTGCAACACTCCTGAGCACTACTTCCTCTCCCTGTTCTCTGCAGGCTGTTGCCAATGTATAAAGGCTGTGGGCACTAACCTCCATACCTAGGCACACTGACCCATTCCCCCACCCACAGTGTTGCACAGCCTCACTCTGTCCTGCCTGAGTTCTGCGCATCCATTTACAGCACTTCCAGGCCCACACATGTGTACAGGCCCCCAATCATGTCATCCAGCTCTGGGAACTGCACTTTATAGCAGTCCTAGAACCACCCATGTTCATGGCCCTCAGCCACACTTCCCAGCTCTGAGGAAGTGCTGACCTGTGCAGCTGGGTCACATTTGCCCCCGGTCCATGAAGGTATAATGTCTACCTGCTGCCACAGCTCTATGCATGTGCACAAAGGGCCCCATGCCTTAGATCAACACACACAAGGGTTACACCCCCCAGACCAGTCCACCCACACAGCTACATCCTCCCTGGTTACTGGGTGCCCACATTCACAAACATCAGTGCAACATCCCCAACCTGTGCCTATACCTGCCCTGAAACAAATCACTGCACTGAGTGTCCACCCTATGCGCTCCTCCCTGCTGTAAAACTATCCTGCAAACACAAGACCTTAGACTACTGAAAGAAATCAACTCCAAAAGTAAATTAATCAAGATATTTACATGCCATGAAGATAGCAGAAGATCACTAAGCATATCACAATGCAGACAGATATAGCCCTACGTAATGACCAAATTAAAACACCAAAGGAGACACAGAAACTGGAACAACTAATCAAAGATGTTCATACAACTTTACTTAATAAAATATGTGGGGTGGAAAATGACATAAAGGTGATCAAGAAGAATTAGAAAAGCATAAAGAGGAATTTGAAAGAATAAATAGAAAAATAGCAGATATCATGGAGATTAAAGACTGTTGACCAAATAAAAAACATATTAGAGGCACACAACACCAGATTTGAAGAGACAGAAGAAAGAATAAGTGATATGGAGGACAGAATAATTGATTTCAAAGGCTCAAAACAGCAAATGGCTAAAAAGATGGGAAAAAAATTGAATGGGAACTCAGGGAAATGATAGACAAAGTGTACAAATATAAGAATCATTGGTATCCTAGAAGGAGAAGAGAGGAGAAAAGGGCTAGAAAGAGTAGTTGAGGATATAGTGGGAAAAATTTCCCAGCCCTCATAAAAGACTTAAATATACAAGTCAAAGAAGCCCAATGAACTCCAAACAGAATAAATCCAAATAGACTTTCCCCAAGGCACATACTAATCAGTATGTCAAATGTTGAAGAGAAGCAGAATATCTTGAAAGTGGCAAGAGAAAAACAATACATTACATACAAAGGACATCAAATAAGCCAGTTCAGACTATTCAACTAGCACCCCGTAGCCGAGAAGGCAGTGGTATGATATATTCAAGATCCTGAAAGAGAAAGACTTCCAGCCAAGAATTCTGTACCCAGCTAAACTGTTCTTCAAAATTGAGGGAGAGATTTAAGTTTTCACAGACAAGACCTGAGAGAATTTGTCAACGAGACCAACCCTACAAGAAATACTAAAAGGGGGTTCTGCTGGCTGAAAAAAAAAAAGACAGGAGAGGTCTGGAGGAGGGCACAGAATTAAAGAGTACCACTAAACATATTTTAAAGAATACAAAGAGAAAGAGGGAAAAGAATATATAGATCTAACAAATAAAATTTAAAAAATAAGATGGTGGAATCAAGAAACACATTTTCAGTAGTAAATTTAAGTGTCTACAGACTAAATTCACCAATTATAAGATACAGATTTTCAGAATGGATTCAGAAATATAATCCACCTATATGCTGCTTACAAGAGACTCATCTTAGACACAAGGATGCAAATAGATTGGAAGTGAAAGGATGTAAAAAGATTTTCCACACAAGTTGTAACTAAAAGAAAGCAGGAGTAACTATACTAATATCAGACAAAATAGACTTTAAATGTAAAGACATCATAAGAGACAAAGAAAGACACTATATACTAATTCAAGGGTCAATTAATCAAGAAGATATAACAATCATAAATGTTTATGCTTCCAATCAAGGAGCTCCAAAGTGCATGAGACAGACATTGGCAAAACTGAAGGGAGTGATAGATATTTCAACAATAATAGTAGAAGTCTTCAATACACCACTCTTTTCTATAGATAGAAGAACAAGACCAAAGATCAAGGAAATAGAGAAGTTAAATAACTTGATAAATGATTTAGACCTAACAGAGATATATAGGTCATTGCACCCCAAAGCACAAGGTTATACATTCTTCTGTAGTGCTCATGGAACATTCTCCAAGATGGATCATATGCTGGGGCACAAACAGGTCTTTATAAATTTTAAAATATTGAAATTATTCAAAGCACTTTCTATGATCACAGTGGGATAAGCTGGATTTCAATAACCACCAAAGAATGAGAACATGCACAAATATATGGAAATTAAACAATACACTCTTGAACAACCAGTGGGTCAAAGAAGAAATTGCTAGAGAAATCAGTAGCTATCTAGAGATGAATGAAAATGAGAATACAACTTATCAGAACTTATGAGATGTGACAAAGGCTGTGCTAAGAGGGAAATTTATTGCCCTAAAGGCCTGTATTAAAAAACAAGAAAGAGCAAAAATCGAGGACTTAACACCAAACCTGGAGGAACTTGAGAAAGTACAGTAAACTAACCACAAAGCAAATAGGAGAAGAGAAATAACAAAGATTAAAGCAGAGATGAATGGAAGAACAAAAGAACAATAGAAAGAATCAATTAAATCAAAAATTGGTTCTTTGAGAAAACCAATGAAATTGATGGGCCACTAGCAAGATTGACAAAGAAAAAAAGATAGAGGATGCAAATAAACAAAATCATAAATTATAAGGGGTGCATTATCGCAGACCCTGAAGAAATAAAAGAAATCATAAGAGGATACTGTGAGCAACTATACAACAAACTAGACAACTTGGATGAAATGGACAAATTCCTGGAGACACACAAACAAGCTATACTCACTTAGAAAGAAATAGAAGATCTCAACAAACCAATCACAAGTAAAGAGATTCAATCAGCCATCAAAAATCTTCCTACAAAGAAAAGCCAAGGGCCAGATGGATTCACAGGGGAATTTTATCAAACATTCCATAAAGAACTAACACCAATCCTGCTCAAACTTTTCCAAAAAATCGAGGAAAAAGGAACTCTGCCTATCTCATTTTATGAAGCTAATATCATTTTAATGCCAAAATCAGGTAAAGATGCTATAAGAAGGGAAAACTACAGGCCAATCTCCCTAATGAACACAGATGCAAAAATTCTCAGTAAAATATTAGCAAATTGAATCCAACAGCATATTAAAAGAATTATACACCATGACTGAGTGGGGTTTATAACAGGAATACAAGGATGTTCAACACAAGAAAAATCAATTGATGTAATACAGCACATTAACAAATTGAAAGGGGAAAATCGCATAATCATCTAGAATGATGCAGAAAAAACATTCAACAAAATTCAGCATGATTTTCTGATAAAAACACTCCAAAAGATAGGAATCAAAGGTAACTACCTCAATATGATAAAGGGAATATATGAAAAACCAACAGCCAGCATCATACTCAATGGAGAGAGACTGAAAGCTTTCCCCCTAAGATCAGATACAAGACAAGCATGCCCACTGTCACCACTATTATTCAACATTGTGCTAGGAGTTCTAGCTAGAGCAATCAGGCAGGACAAAGAAACAAAAGACATCCAAATTGGAAAGGAAGAAGTAAAATTCTCATTGTTTGCAGATGATATGATACTATACATAGAAGATCCTGAGGAATCTACAGCAAAGTTACTTGAGCTAATAAACAAATTCAGCAAGGTGGCAGGATATAAAATTAATGCACAAAATTAAGTAACATTTCTATACACAAGCAATGACCTAGCTGAGGAGCTGTGCTATTTAGTTCAAAATAGCAACTAAAAGAATCAAGTACTTAGGAATGAACTTAACTAGGGATGTAAAGGACTTCTACACAGAAAACTACATAACATTGCTAAAAGAAATCAAAGGAGATCTAAATAGGTGGAATGACATTCCCTGCTCATGGATAGGAAGGCTAAATAGGCTAAACATAGTTAAGATGTCAATTCTCTCCAAATTGATCCACAGATTCAACACAGTACCAATCAAAATTCCAGCAACCTACTTTGAAGATTTCGAAAAGCTAACTACCAAATTCATCTGGAAGGGAAAGAGACCCTGAATAGCTAAAAGCATCCTAAAAAAGAGGAACGAAATGGGAGGATTAACATTCCGTGACTTTAAAAACCTATTGTAAAGCCACAGTGGTCAAAACGGCATGGTACTGGCACAAAGATAGAAACATTGACCAATGGAATCAAATCGAGAGTGCAGAAATAGACCACCAAATCTCAACTGATTTTTGACAAGGCCCCCAAATCCTCTGAACTGGGACAAAATAGCCTTTTCAATAATTGGGCATGGAAGAACTGGATATCAATAGCCAAGAGAATGAAAGAGGACACTTGTCTTACACCCTACACAAAAATTAACTCAAAGTGGATCAAACTTCTAAATATAAGAAATAGCACCATAAATCTTCTAGAAGAAAATGTAGGGAAACATCTTCAAGACATAATAATAGGAGGTATCTTTCTAAACTTTACACCCAAAGCACAAGCAACAACAACAAAAAAATAGATAAATGGGAACTCCTCAAAATCAAATGCTTCTGCACCTCAAAAGACTTTGTCAAAAAGGTGAAGAGGCAGCCAACTCAATGGGAGAAAATATTTGGAAATCACATATTGACAAAAGTTTAATTTCCTGTACATACAAAGAAGTCATATAACTCAACAGCAAAAGGACAAGCCATCCAATTATAAAATGGGCTAAAGATATGAATAGGCATTTTTCTGAAGAGCAAATATAGATGGCTCAAAAGCACATGAAGAGATGCTCATTTTCATCAGCTATAAGGGAAATGCAGATCAAGACTACAATGAAATACCACCTCACCCCTATAAGAATGGCTGCTATTAAACAAACAGGAAACTATAAATGTTGGAGAGGATGTGGAGAAACTGGGACGCTGATGCACTGCTGGTAGGAATGTATAATGGTGCAGCCACTATGGAAGATGGTTTGGTGGTTCCTTAGGAAACTAAATATCGAGTTGCCCTATGACTAATTGGTATATATCCAGGAGAGTTGAAAGCAACAACACAAACAGACATTTATACACTGATGTTCATAGCAGCATTATTCGCAATCACCAAAAGATGGAAACAAACCAAATGCCCATCAACAGATGAGTGGATCAATGAAATGTGGTACATACATACGATGGAATATTATGCATCAGTAAGATAAAATGACATCCTGAAGCACATGACAAGATAGAGGAGCCTTGAGGACATAATGCTGAATGAAATTAGCGAGACGCAAAAGGATAGCTACTGCATGATTCCACTGTTATGGCCAGCAAAAGGTATAATCAGAGACTTATAATACAGAATATAAAGGACTTAGAGATACATAGAAGCTAGAGATGGATGAACCATTAGCTAATGAGGTTGAACTCCAATGTAAGGGAATAGATAGGAGTGAAGTTGATTCTCTAGTGGGTCTAGAAGTAATATTACCATATTGAAGATGAACAAGATTGAGAAGCGTTGTATAGACCCATGTGTCCCACTGATTTACACTAGAAATATGAATTAGTTCTTGGAAGAATTAATTCAAAGATATGATTCTTATATAAAGAGTGTTTAAGTTCAGGGTGCAGGGGCAAAACTACTATTGCATGCTATGAGCTATTTTGAAAAGGAAACCATCAGCACTACCAGGGCAACAGAAGAGGTAAATAATGGGGTAAGAGACAAGAGTTAAGAGGAAGTTTAGATTTCCTATTTGGAAAGGGTGTGTTTATTGGTTTTCTTTCTCCTGGGAACAATGAAATTATCTAAAATTGAGAATGTTAATGGACTGTGGACTTTGGGCCTTCCACATGATGCCCGATGAATGCAGGTGGCTGAAGGATGCACTGACAGAGAAGTACATTGGTGAACGATGGTGTGTACTTAGGAACAAAGGTTGTGCTGCTGCAAAAAGGAACAAAGTTGGGGGGTATGTAATGATGTGAATGAATGTGTGGGACATTTGGTGAGACAAAATAAGCCAGAAACAAAAAAAAACAACAATGGTATGGTCACCTTTAGAAAATGCTTATAAGAAAACAGGGGCCTAGACTGTAAGTTTTTTGAGCAAACACATTAAGTCTGGAGTGGTGATTATTATTTCTGGATTTTGAGAGGCTGTTTTATATACGTAACCTGATATTTAGAGATAAGAATGAAGCTGAACAGGTTGGGGGTAAAATAATTCAGAACATAGGTGTAAGGAAGTCAGTGTCTACATTTTAGAACCATACATACTCTTTGAGATCAATGGAAGAAAGGTTTATTTGATCTGGAACTGAAATTTTCTGTAGTGCAAAATCTAATTCAACCTATCTGTATAGCTCATTTGAACAATTGAAGCACAGGGAGCACAGAATAAGAAAGTTGTCCTTTAATTCTGTATAGATTATTGTAATGCTTGGAAACATCCTAAAGTATATTAAGCAGATAATCAAAAAATATTGGCAAAGTCCCTTGAGGGAGGAAAGAAAGACTATGAAACTATTAAACCTTACCGTCAGGGAATCCCCGGATACTGTGTCAAACTTTTGGGACACCCAAATCAATAGGCCATGCCCTTGATCATGAAGCTGACTCTTGTGAAGCTCAGGTAGGCAGTGGAGAAGTTCAGACTACCAATAGACATGCCTACGAGTTACTTCTGGAGGACCTCTCTTGTTGCTCACATGTGGCCTCAGTTTCTCTAAGCCCAACTCTGCAGGTAAAATAATTGCCCTCCCCCCCCCACATGGGACATGATATCCAGGGGTGAAAGTCTTGCTGGCAATGTGAGAGATGACTCCTAGGGATGAATCCAGACCTGGTACCATGGGAGCAATAATTCCATCCTGACCAAAAAGGGGAAAATAAGTTTAATTAATAAAATATCCGTGGCAGAGAGAGTTCAAATAGAGTCTAGAGGCTACTCTGAGGGTTGGCCTTACTCAAACTTCAGGTAGACCTTGCTACCTATCATAACCTGCTAACCCCCAGCCAGGACCCTTCCAGCCAATCCTAAAGAACAAATAGGGTAATGTATAAGATTCCACAAGGGTTCCATGCACTAAAGTAATTTTCCAGAAACCTACAACCTCCAGATGGGTCCCTGGTCCAGATAAGTCCTGAAACCTAGCCCAGCCTCTCCAGAACATCAGATAGTTCCATCTCCCTACCCTGTATTAGTGACAGAACCTTCCAATATAAAAAAATTTAGAATTGCCATAGCCCAAACAACCCTAAAGAGAGGTAGGGAAAGATCAAAGGTGATGGTGGAGTTATATATAGAAGATAGGATTTAACAAATGAATATGAATGCCGAGTCATTAAATTGATAATCTCTTTTAGAGCTGCTAGAAGTAAAAACCTGAAATTGTGAAATTATAACCCATGTCAAAGTCTGAAATATGTTCTACAACTAATTGTGGTGCTGTGCTTGGAAATTTATAGCTTTTTTGTAAATATGTTATTGTTCACAAAAAAAAGAAGGAAAAATTCTATTGTGATAATAAAAAAAAATATTTAAGCCCTCTAGCCTCCTGTATTCTGGACAGCTAGAAGGAAAAATCTGAGAGGATCATATGGTAGCCCATGACAAACTCTGGGATCTGTCCAGTAACCACTTGTTGAAGAATACTTTGAAAAACTATTGCTTTTTATTTCTTTGCTTTGTATATATGTTATACTATATAATAAAAAAAGTTAAAAAAAAAAATAGAAGCTGGTTGGAGACATGAAGCCACCTAGAAGAAAGCTGTCATTTCTTCTTAGGGCATGTTGCAGCCAGCAATGGGAAGGCCAGTGCTTTAAGATAACAGATTGCAGTAAGATCAGTTGGGTAGGATTCCTTAGACAGAAACTCTGAGAAGGGAGATGGCCCAAGAGGGAAAGAAGGGTCACAGATATAAAATTCTGTCCACATGATGTCAAATAATTCCACTGAAGAAGAAAAGGGAGAAAACGTGCAAATATAGGTGTGCCACAGACAAGAGTCATGGAATTGAAAAAAAGTATGTCAGACGGGCTAAAAGCCAAGAATGAGAAAAGGCTTTCAAAAGTGCCAACAATAAACACAAAGGGCCTTTTATAGTTTGAGTCAGACAAAGAAAGTAAAGAGAAAAGATAGATGACTTGGGCCACTGAAAGTGAAGAAATGATAGAAAATCCAGCACACCAGTTTCTGTTTTGTGTGTATCTTCCATTAAGGGCAATACTGAAAATCCCAAAAAGGCTAGATTGAACCTCAGAAGGGAGAATTAAACTCCAATATTAGGCAGAATAATGTTCAAGAAGGCCAGACAGCTTTATTTAAATGAGGTAAGTGCTTCTGACCATGTGAATTCCATCCCAGGCTTCTGAAATAAATCACCAAATGATGGAGATATATTTACCTGGTTGGAATTTGCACTGGGGAAACATAAACAATAGGAAAGGCACAGACAATAGTGACTAATACACTAAAAGATGAGTGGGAGAGAGTGAGTTTCATTAATTAAACTCCTTTAAATTTTGTGTTGATCTTGGGCAAGGCAAGAATTTAGAAAATATAACAGGATCAATATAAAGCCAACATGAATTTATGATGAACAAGTAAAGTCATATTTAACTCATTTTCTCTCTTGATAAAATTACTAGACTGGGAGACAAGGAAAATGATGTGGCTATATGTGTCTGAATTTCAGCAAAGCATTTGATAAGCTCTCTCATTTTACTCTTGGAGAAAATATTTTCCAAACTGGTGTCTGCAAAGAACAACGTTCCATAGGATATTTATAGGCTTGCAAGGGGGGAGGCAGAATTGGGGTTCATACACAGATGCATTTGGAAAACATGGGTTAAACAAATAAAAAGAATTTTAACTGTGAGACTTTAAATATATGCATCTGACTCGTGTGTATGTGTGTATATATATAAATATATATAAAACATGCATTTTACTGTTCAAGAACAGAATGCGGTGTGTAGCCTCTTCAAAACATGTTTTAATATGGCAACCATTTTTATTTAGGTACCTCTGTTTGTACCTTAAAGCAAACTTTTGGAAATATTTCTTCAGGATAAGAAATATATACTGAATAAAATCCACAATTAGAAAGTGTCCTTATTATTGAATGGACCAAACCCACGCCTAAGGTGCTGATCTAAAGAGGGGTCTCCAGGGGAGTGACACAAGGCTCTCTGCCTTTAATGGTAACCTTAACATCATTATCATTGACTTGTTTGAAGAACTGGGTGGCATTTTTCAAAACTATGAATACTACAGAATCAGGGGGTAAGCAATATGTCATCCTATAGAATCAACTGGATGCAACCATGAATTGATTCTAAGAAGATAAAGTTGAATAGTAAATGTAAAGTTCTATAAGAAATGGAGAAAAAATATGCAAATGCAAAATGGAAATAGGTTAAGGAAGAAGGAAAGCTAATAGCAGCACGTGTGAAAATGACTTCATATTTTAGCAAAAAAATTCATTATCAATCAACAATGCACTGTAGCTGCCAAAAAAATTAATATATTCTAGATGCTAATAGAATTATAGATCTAGGACAATGGAACCAATAGGCTACATTTACTCTGCTCTGCTCCCATAATATCTGGGGATCGTGTTCTGCGTTAGGTGCTGTGCTTCAAAGAGTTATTTCTAAACTGGATAAGACCCAAAGGAGAATGACCAGTAGGGTAATGTAGCATGAAATCATGGCACAAAGCACTGGGAAGGTGGCAGATTTGTGCCACTGGGAAGGCCTCCTTCTATAGACTAAGGATTGCTTAGTCTATAGAAGGAGGCCTAGGAAAGCATGAAAGTTGTCTTCTAATGTTTGGAGAACTATCCTATTAAAAGAGCCGTAAACATCAACAGGACAGAACTGGACCAAGTGAGTGAAGGCTCTAGGAAATTCAGTTTTGCCTGAACCTTTTCTTATAACGAAAACTGTTCAAAAATGGCTGTCTCTGATATTTGTGAATTCTCTACAGTTGGTAGTGTTCAAACAAAGGCTTCTTAACTGTTTAATTGATATATAGTAGAGGGATCTTGGATGGAGGAAGGAATAGACTATATAGTTTGGGGGATTTTTTTTAATCTTGAGATTTATTCTTTGGGCTGAGGACAAAGGCATGTTGGTTCTTGCTTGGTAGAACAGGATTGTGAGAGAGAATGCAGAAATCAGACCCTGATCAAAACCAGCCCACAAGGACAAAACTAAAGGACTACATAGATCCCTAGGTCCTAGTCTCTTGGTTTTAGTCCTGGACCTGAAGGCAGCCAGGTAACTAGGAAGTAAAATGGAGGCTCAGTCTTTATGATGGGATCAGCAGATGCTAAACCTTATCCAAGAGTTTCAGTTTGAATATATCAGTCTCCCTTGATATATGTACTGCCACCACCAGAAATAACCCAGCATCTGAAACAAAACTGAGCTCCTGAGGGGAGTGGTTTGGGGAAGGAATTGGATCTTTCCACCTGTGAGAAGGGAAGCAGAAATTGGAGAAAACATCCATTATTTTACGAATCTTGGACCTATAATTTTTATCTATAAAGAATATTATCTCCAATGCTACAATTTTGGATTAAACAGCAGTAGTGGCTTTTTATTTCAACTTATACATAAGATAGAAAAAATGGTCCCTATAATGGGTACAAATGAATTTGCATATGAATTTACCAAAAAAAAAGGACCATCTTAACTATAAAAGTGAGTGATCACCAAAAGCAAGGGCATTTAAAAAAGAAATAGATAAATGGGAATGTACATCAAAGAATTTTTGATGTACAAAAGTGAAAAAGGAAAGTAAAAGCAGCCTACACAATGGGAGACAGTATTTAGAAACCACATATCAGATAAGGGTTTAGTATCCAGAATATTCAAAGAGATTCTTCAACTCAACAACAAAATGGCAAACAACCCAATTTAAAAATGGGTGAAAGATATGAACAGATACTTCTCAGAAGAGGAAATACAAATGGCTAAAGGCACATGAAAAGATGCTCAACTTCACTGGCCAATTTAGGGAAATGAAAGTCAAAACCAAAATGAGATATCATCTCACACCCACTAGAATGGCCATTTTCAAAAAAACAGAAAACAGCAAGTGCTGGAAAGGATGTAGAGAAAGAGGCACACTTATTCACTATTGGTAGGATTGCAAAATGGAACAACTGCTCTGGAAGGCAGTTTGGTGGTTCCTCAGGAAGCTAAATATAGAATTGCCATATGATCCGGCAATCCCATTACAAGGTACAGTAGGCAAGGAAACAAATGGACATTTTCACACCATTGTTTATAGCAGCATTATTATGATTGCCAAGAGATGGAAACAGCCCAAATGTCCATCAATGGATGAGTGGCTAAACAAACTGTAGTATATAGATATCATGGAATATTATGCAGCTGTAGGACAGAATAATGTCATGAAGCATGTAACAGCGTGAATGAACTTTGAGGACATCAAACTGAATGAAATTAGCCAGAAACAAAAGGAGAAATACTGTATGGTCTCACTAATATGAACTAACATTAATGAGTGAACATTGAGAGTTGAAGTTAAGAACACAGTTTATCAAGAGATAGAAATAGGGTAGAGATTGGTGCTGAAGGAATACAGATTGCGCAACAGGACTGATTGTAAAAATTTAGAAATGGATAGCACAATACTACCTGACTATAGCACAATAATATAAGTACACTGAAAGAAGCTGAATGAAAGATAGAGGATAGAAACTGAGATGGGATAATTTAGGATTGCCTAAAGTGGACAATGATGGTGATTAAATGCATAAAAAAAAAGAAAACATGTTTGCATGAGGGAGAAAAATTGAATGTCCACATTGCAAGGTGTTGAAAATAAATGGTATACAGGAAAAAGTACAATCAATGCAAGCTAGGTTCTGTAGTTAGCAGTAAAATTGTAGTGTGCTTCCACTGAATGTAACAAAGGCATTATGCCAAAACTAAATGTCTACAGGCCTGGCGGGTGGGGCATGGGGGAGGGGTATAGATTTTTGTGGAAGAAAAGGAAATGTCTTCATACAGATTATGGTTGTGAAGGCATGTCTATATACTTAGGTTGAATTGTATGATATGCAAATAAAAATGTTTAAAAATTAAAAAAATTGAGTGATCAGATTGAATTTCATGACGTGGCTACACTATGGAGAGATATATTAAAATTCAACATAATGAATTTTAGGTGGATTACCTAACACATAAAAATAAGAAAATAAAAATAGCAAAAGTAGTAAATAATAATAATAACAATAATAATAATAGCAAACATTATGTGCCAGGTACTTTTCTATGCAGTATTTATGTGATAAACTCCTTTATTCTCACAACAGTACTGAAGTAACTACTATTATTAACCCTATTTGTACAGAGAGATGACTGAGACACAGAAGGATAAATTAACCAATTAAATGTAACTGAAGGGCGATATACCTAAGCAGAAATCACACAAAACACAAATTCATGATGAGGCACCTATCCAAAATAAATAAATAAATTAGGAAAGAATTCTAAATCCCAGTGATATTCAACATATAGGAAAGTATAAACATTTCTGGAAGGGAATTTGGCAACATGTATTAAAAAGCCTTAAAAATACTCATGCCTTTCTCCAATCCAATAATACCACTTCTTAAAGAAAAAAAAAAGGAAATAAGGATGTGAACAAAGATTTCACTACAAGAATCTGCATGATACCATTGCTTATAATGGAAAGCAAATTGTTTCAGTGAATTGTAATCCCTAAAAATACTAAAATGCAATGCAAGCTCTTTAAATGATGCAGTGACTATATCTACACACATGCAAAAGCACTCCCAATATTTTATGTGTGAAACAGAAAGCAAATTTCTTCTGAAAAAAAAAATCTGGAAATAAATGTTTCAAAATATAAATGATAATTCATCTGAATGGTGGGATTACTAGTCAATACTATTTTCTTCTCTTGAATTTTTCCTTCATTTTCTGAAATTTTACAAGGATCCCATTACATGAGAAGTGGTAAAACACTGGGGTTCAGAGGGTCTGGAGCCAACCTACCATGGTTCAAATGCCAGCTCTACTCTTGCTTACTGGTGACCTTGATAAACCTTGATTTCTTCATCTATAAAATTAGGATGAAAATGAAAGTCACCACTTAGAGTTAACATAAGAATTAAATGAGTTAATTTAGGTATAAACTTAGAACCTTGCCTGGACCCTGGTAAACATCAATAAGAAACGGCAGTTATTATTATTGCTTATAATATTAAATTCCCAACAACAACAAAATTAATCATTAACCATGTAGTATTTCAGAGCAGAAAGTCCTCAACTTTCGAACTTTGCATGTATGAATGTTCATAGATAGGTACAAAGTAATACACACTTAAAAAAAAAAAGTCAGTTCTGCTTATTACAAGAGATGGCCTAGTCAGTCATACACAGCAATTTTAGTCTCAGAGAGCACCTGTTTGTTGTGTCTGTGTCTGGTTTTGAGGTATTTTATAGTTATACAGCTATTATTAGCCACAATATGTCCAGTGAAAAAGCAGCAAGAGAGTTTAAAGAATTGTGAGAAAAGGCATGTGATTCTGATAGAAATGAAAAGAGAAAATGTTTTAAAAGTTGTAGGGAAATAATATAATGTCACATATACAGAGATGAGATGAATCATTGGACCATAAGAAACATTCTTTAGGAAAAAGTAAATCATGTGACATATGAAAAATGCTGAACCTATACAACTGACAGTAATCAGCAGCAATGAGGAAAAGTGAATAAGGTCAGTGGACAACTTTGAGGATGTGGCCAGTTGATAAGCATCTAAACTGGATGTCTGGCAGCCTAACAGTAATTCATTTCCACTAGTTATTTGTTTGAGAACTTAAATGCTAATAAGCATGGTAAATGTGATGCAGATGCAATCTTTGTTATAAACCTTGAATGAGTTCATTGGCTAAGGCTTTGTTTGAATCTGTCCCACTTCATATGGAACTGAAATTGGTAATAATTTCACCAGAAGTACTAATTTTCACCCCCACGCTATTTATGGAGAGAATCTGGGATGGAGTTTTTAACCACCTCAACAGATTTACAATGTAGACAAAACAATCTATTTTGGGCAAAGGTGACTAAGACTGCATATTAATAGGGAGAATAGCATGCCTCATTTCAACTATTCAAACTTATATTTCATGGGAATGCACTTGGAAAATGCAAGCTTAAGCCCTTTCTAAGAATATTGCTATGTCTTTGCTAACTGTTAATTAAAAAGCTAATCCAAAAGTCCAATTTATACTTTTCGTATTTAAAGTAGTTATAGTGTCATTCTGATTTATATGCAAATGAATTTAGGAACAACTTTTTTACAAATAGAGGGTCTTCTGTACTTAGCCACAGTGAAGTGCCAAGAAATCTTGAGAATACGGAAAATAAAACAAGATAAATGCATCATGCATAGATTTGTAAAGCTACCTGAAGGAGGCAGAATAGTTTCTAGGTCAGCAAGTCTCTATTAAAACCATACTAATTGTTTTAACACATCACACCAAAACAAAGAACAAATCAAAAGGTCCCACCCTACAATAAGTCTGTCCCACAAGACTGGATTAGAATTAAAGAGTATGGCTTTTCTGTGGTATGTAACAGTTTCAAACCAGCACATCATCCAAAATAAAAGCCTAGAAATAGAAAAGTCATTGTGGCAAAGGCTGGCAGAGTCCATTTTAGCATTCCTCAGAAAAGAGACCATTGGTTTTTGAGTATTTTAATCCTATTGGTAAGGCCAACTCTAAAGAAAAGAAAGATGCTTTCTATTATGTCAGACTGATTCCATTAAACACACAATTCATTTAACTCCTCTCATTCTGTTTACTGGATTAACAAGCAACTTTCAGATTGTGAACTGGCTTCCCATGTAGATATCCCTACAGAGATGCAATGCATCAGTGATAAATACTCTGGTCTCTGTGATCATAATTTCCCATGTATATTATTAAGTTGGCTGGTTACTATTTTGCTTTCTCTCTAGCTTGACAACAGAGAAAACATACTGATCCTCTGTCCATACTGCTAAAGTCATTTCTCAGTGGAATTTTAAAAATTGGCATTCTTATTTCATACATCAGCCTTCCTCAGCTTCGTTAATGTGAATCAGCCCATAAGAGACAGAACCACTAATTTTATGCTGAAAGTGAAAGGCTGAGGAACTGACTTTGGGACTAGGTAACTAAGACCGTCTTGTGAAACCCCTGCTGACCTTCCCTGGTATAAATACTCTAACATTCTTGTAGGCTCCAGGCAAGCACGCAACCTTTCTACAAGGAGCAAATGAAAAATCCTCTCTGTACTCAATGGTGTTCATTTCAGGGTCCCCTGAAAGACTCGTATATAAAAACTCGTATAAAGCCACGAGAGAGCAATAAGTATGAAATTCTGATTAACTAGGTATTTTAATCCTGAAAACACAAGGCTGAGGGGAACAGATAAGAAGTGTTCAGGACCCTGCAATTGCAGAAAAGAAGACCCTAACAATAGTCAAATAAAGGCTGTATGTCCCAGTTGCTACCTTCCTAAAGCATGGGACACTCTTTAGCACTGGTTCAAGAACACTGGCAATATGACCAAGTTTATTATTATTCCCTGCCTGATACTTGTCCGTGATCGCTTTTGAACAAATAGAAGTTACTGTGCCAAAAATTTGTAGAATGCTATCATTCACTTTGAATTAACTATAGAAACTTCACAATAAGTGACTGTCCTCTGTAATTTGAATGACTTCATCTAGACATGGAGAGCTTTCATCTATTCATCTGATTCCTTGAGACACCGTTTTCTGATATGTTAACTAACAAGAAGAACTGACCCTCACATTAAGTCAGATTTTTTTTTCATTGGAAGAATGCAAGCCACCAACAAAAACTCAATAGATTCACAGAAAGCAAGTAGTTAAGTGATAGAAATGTGAAATGTTATGCAGCAAGCTGTGTACAATTAACTAGAACTCAAATATACACCTTGTTCCAATCCAAGCCATTTATCAGATAAAAATAGTCTGCTACAAGAATGTCATGATTAATGAGGTGAGACTCCAGCTAATTACTGTTTCCTCCAGACGTAATTAGGTTGGCATTGCTAATCAAGATGAATGAACACTCTGACCCGCTTTTTTAAATGTAAAACTATGAGGCGCTACTGCAATAACATCATTTAGTTCAGGCAATGTAGTCTTTATTAGGCTTGCAGTTTGATTAAATTCTTTTGTTACACCAGGCTTTCCACACATGAACAGATGAATGCTGTGATGTTCAAAGAGTTTTTCACCCTTAATTAAAGACTGGAAAGGCTTGTTCAATTCACAGGGCAATACATAGGACAGCTCTAAATTGATAGCTTTTAAGTAGAGAATAACGGAAGGAGTCTTAGGGCTTGCCCAGCTGTGAGAGGTTTTCTCCTCCTACTGTAATTCTACTTATTACAGTTGAGAAATGAATGTGAAATACTTTTATTATATTTTATTAAACAGCTTTTTCATTTCATCACAGGCTCTTTTAGGGAACACAATGCATATATCTTTACTTACTTATTTTTTAATGCAATGAGTATAAGAGAGAAAAGAGGATAGTGGATTCAATACCATTAATAGAACAAACCTCAGTGTGGGACGCAGCTCTGTAAAAGCAAGCAAAGACCGCATTGCTGATTCCTGCAGTTGACATTAGAGCAATGAACATTTCATGCTAATGGTTAGGTTAAGTAAAAAATCTTTTTTCAAGATGTGAACATATTTCATTTTCTTTCCAGCAAAGGGGCTAAATTTATATCAGATAAACTCTGAAGGTGATCACTTATTAATCTTTTACCAGAAATATCAATATTTTTGCCCCCAAATTATTTAGCTAGAGGCTTGTCTCAGGTCTTGGTGACCTCCTCACCTCCATATACTTAATAGATTTACTTCATTTGCCTCATCTGTCCTTACTCCTTCACCAATTTCCGTTTATTTTCTGATTCCTAATGTTTTCCTATAGTTATTCCAAAAGGGTGGGATTATCCTCTCCATTCTTCCTCTGCTAGTTGGTTTATATTTCCCCTTGCCAGGTTGGGAAATCCTATTTTTATATCTTCTACTTAATTATATTCCCAGTCTAGAATGTGCTGTCTCCTCTTTGATTGACATGTTTGGACCTCCCGCTGCTTTGTTTTTCTTTGCAATTTTGTATACAGGAGGATAAAATAATCTTAAATTTTGACACCTTGTCTAGGTTTCAGAGTCAGAATTTCTTTTTCGGGGTTTTTCCTTGTTGTAGATTTTCACAAATGGCTTTTAGCATTAGTGATTTCCATTTTTAAAAAATTCTGTCTTCATTTAGAAAGATATGAATACGGCTGACCTCCAGGTCCTACACTGTCTGTTCTCCTGAACTCCTTTTAACAAGCAGCAGAAGCCAGCTATTCTAAGCCCCACGCCTGACAGAGACAGAGAGATGGAAAATGGGCCACAATGGTGCACAAAGCCTCATTGTTCAAACGGAAAGCCCAGACACTAATGCCTGCAGCACCAGGATAGGTAAATGTGTCAGGACATGCCCTGCTGCTCGAGGGTAATTGTCAGGGTGTCATTATCCACGACACTTCATTCTCTTTCCTAATTTTCCAGTTGGGTTTTGAATTTGTCATAGTTCCGTGTCATTTACTTTACTCCATCATTATTCTACACCAGGCTGCCTTTCTTAAATGTAGCTCCCCTCACGTCTACGGGTTGTGTTAGATTTTGTCCTAGGATGTTGTATTAAATAGCTCCCAAGCTTTTTTAGACTTGTCTCTCGGGTTCTCTCTTTTCCTTGTGCCTGTCTGTTTAGCACAAGGATAGCTCCTGTTCTGCCTGATAAACCCAAGCTGGTATCTTGTGCTTTCTGCCATGTGTTATTTAATTAAAACATGTAGTTCTTTCTTGGTCTTCTAAATAGTTCTGGCACCATAATAGTTGCTGAGACGTGGGGCAGCAATAGACTTAACAAGAGTTCTTGACCTTGATCTAGCCTTTCACAGTTTTATAATTTTGAAAATTTGTTTTATTGTGCAGTCTTGATTCCCTGGTGAGAATTAAGGATAAGTTCTTTTGAGTTCAGGTGCAGGGCTATGTACTTCTGATACATTAGGCTGCATTACGTACAAGAAATTCTTACTGAGCTGTATTATACCTCTTTGAAAAACAGATCTCAGAAGAAATTTTCTCTAAGTCGTAAAGAAAGTAATATCGTCAAGCTGGACTCCATCACTGACATTTTGGCTGAGTTTATATAACAAAAAATGAAGTTAAATAATATTTAGCAGAATATCCATTAATAAAGTAATTTTAATTTAAAAAATCAGCCTCCTTTCTTTATTCTTTTCTTAAATAGCAGTGTATTTAATTGAATTGCTCAGATTGTCCCTAACTCTACACTTGATCAGTTTGTTTTGAAGATAGTGTGTGAAAAGTAAAAGTTAATTTAATTCCTCTCAGACCCCTTTTCTAGCTCCCTGTTCATTTTCATTCCAAATTACAGTCCCTTTGTTTCTAACTCAAGACTGCATTTTTGGTGATTTGATTCTTAATTATGAAGCAAATTTTTTTTTTTTTAAAACTGGCTTTTACTGAATGCATGAGAATTGTCTAAGCAGTCACTAAATAATAGTACAGAAACTGAAACAAAAGCTGTGACCTCTAGGAAGTAACAGGAAATGAAACTTTCATAAGGCAGCAGCAGTAAGTTTAGAAAGTCTGAATCTCCTGGTCTTACATTATTATTGTAGGGGTAGACTAAGGATAGAAAAATGGTAGTTCCTTCAGTAAAACAGGAGAGAGAGAAAACCAGGACCTTGAAACAAAGCCACCCTTCTGGGGCCAAGACATGAACCGAGCCAACAGCAGAGGGTCCAATAGTCAGGCAAGAAAAATGTCCAGGAGTGGCATATTCTGCCCTCATTTAGACAATCATGAACACTATGGTTGCAATAGATGGTAGCAAGTTCACAGTACAGTGACATGGAATCAAGGACAACTGATATTTGTAAGTTTTAAGAACAACTGTTTCTAATCTAAGACCATCTATATATTTAAATAGCAGAGTTGTGGCCACTGGGAAAAAAAAAGACAAAGAAAAGCGAAGCAAGGTGATAAGTTCCTGATAACCTAGCTGTTATCAGGAACTTATCACCTTGCTGAAGTTCAAAAACAGGACCCCAGACACTTGAGAAAAGGCTGTAAGAGAAGCAAAGAGAAATCAAGGTATTAACCCAGTCTTGGGCACTGTGGTACACAGGAAAAGGAACACTGTGGTATTCAGGGTCAGCCCATAGGCCAACTGGACTGCAGAGGCAGAATCATTCACTCATCAAATGTTTAATAAGTGCCCACAATGTGTACTGCATAAACACGGGCCTCAATCATCAAAGAGTTTACAGTCACTTGCACTAATAATGTATGATAAATTCTGTAGGAGTAGAACAGCAGGAACTCCTAATCTGGTCTGAGGTGAGAAAGAACTTCCTGGAGAAACTTTTGCTTAAGGTTACATCAGATCCAGATTCTTATCTGTCTATCTGTCTTATCTCCAAAGCAAAAGGGAATCTAGAAGCAATACAAGGAACCCAGAGCATCTACAGCCATACCTACTAGATCCAAGAAAGAGATATATGCATAGAGGAAGTCAGGAAAGTACACATTATTTATTACTAGCTAGGGATTTTTGGTCCTAAACTACTGCATGGGAACCTTGCAAGTCAAGGGGAATACTTTCGTTTTATATGATAAATGGTCTAAGCAATCTAGACTAACAATGACCAAAGTATGTTCCATGAATCATTAGCACAATCCATGTCAAAAAGGACTATATGATCAAGTGCTTTGGGAAATTTTGAATACTGATGCCATCTATAAGAGAAGCAAAAATCACACTAATAAATTTAAGGCACTAGGAAGATTTTCACTTAAAAAATGTATTTCAATTTTATGACCATGTTATTTTCAAAACTTATTTACCCATGGAATTCATTTTGATATAATTTTTATGAATATTTTTTAGCATTCTTGTTCTACTCCTCGTACTTCAGGAAACAGTGATCTAGGCAGTATGTAAGTGAATGGGCATAGCTGTGTTCCAATAAAACTTTACTCACAAAAACGGGCCAGTTTGCTGAAACTTGGTCTAGGCAATGACTCATTACAAGAGGCTTCAGACCAGAGTTGACCCTTAGGCAACAAGTAACTAGTATACTGGTAATGGTAGAGCATTAGCCAACCTAAGTAGAGAGAATCTTATACCTGTATTGCCCAGAAATAAGAACCCAAAAGAAAGAATTCAAAAAGTGGAGGGAGGTGAATTGCATAAAGAAAAAAAATGGAAGATTTTAGTTTACTGGCTGAAACACTGATAGCGCCATCACTTACTTCTATGCACTAATCGTGTCCTTGGCCAGATCCCTTATCAGCACTATCTTGGATACAGTGAGTAGGAAAATCGTGAGCTCCTTCAGGGCCAACACATGGAAATAATTGAAGTGATATAAATGCAAAATAAAAAGGAGTGATACGAGCAAAGATTGACTATGATCGTAAAAGATACCTTTCTTCACTATTCCCGCTCCCTGGTCCTCACACAGCCAACTATCAGGTTCCACACTAAATGCTGGGTGATAGGGCAGCTTTAAACATGTTGAGATTTTCCCAAATCTCTCCCACTGTCCAAAAGCCCCCTTTACAGTTATAAATGAGCAGCATAGTAGACATTAAAACCAAAAAGATCCAATGAAAATGATTGCTACCTAAAAAAAGAATAGCACACTCCTCTTTGCTCATTAAAGCAAATAAATTAATCAGATTGGCAAGATGATTTGGGTCTCAAAGGGATAAGATTCGAATGAAACAAATTTCAGTGTAGTAGAAGTGCAGCAATGGTCAGCCATGACTACTGAAATTCAACATGAGGTCCTTACCTCATTTTCACCTTCATGAATTATCTTATACTTCATGCCCCCAAACTTCTTTCTCTTTTTCCTCTTTGATGGTTAATACAAAGTTCTGGAGACACTTAATTCCTAAACACATTTATTGTGAGATGTCAAGTGGGGAAGAAATCTACAGAATATCTTTTAGGGTGAAGGGTTAGTAAAGTGAAGAAAAATGTAAACATACTTACAGTAACTAATAGCCTACGTTCTACAATAATGATGGATTGAGCTTAATATTGAGACTTTAACACTCAAAGACTTTTCATTACTCACCTGTTGAGGAGGCAATAAAGGATACACCTTTCCTGGCTTAAAACTGAATAAGAAAGACTAATGGGAATCTTATAGAAAAGTTATCATGTCTCCTAAGAATCCAGAAAAGAAAATTAAATGGATACTAGGAATAGTCAGATATGAACTGTCCAATGGCTTCCTGCTAAAGATCTCCAGGAAAACACCTGCAATGGTGAGTTTTCTGACATACTGCAAAGTAGGGAAACACACACACACACACACCATGGAGAACCATTGGACATTTCAGTAAAAGGGTGTTTAAGGGTGTTATAGGATTTGGTCCTATGATGCTTTAGGGGAAGGTTCAAATAAGTGGGACCCTGCTTTGGATTAGATGCTTTCAGGAAACAGGTAATTCTGTGACATTAATAATTCTAATCTAGAAGGTGGAAAGAACAAAGTGAGGCCAAAGTTGTGATTGATGAAGAAGTAGCAATCATTCATATTTGCTAGTATAAGGAATGTTTGGTCATTTTTGGACAATGTTCATGTTTTTTCCAGTGTTTGGACATGATTATGGAGTGGTCTTGTTTTTATCTTGATTCCTCACAGTCAGAGAGTGGCCTTGCCTGATGTTAATGTTCTGGAATATTATATTCAACAGGAGAAAACCATGACCAGACAGTGAGTGTCAGGCCAGCACTTGCTGTCAGGAGCTTTTTTGTCTTTCTTAGTACAGCAGACATAAGAAAATTCTAGAAATAATAGAAGAAAGATAGATATGAATCAATAGACTTAAGGACAAAAAGGAAAAGGATTTGAAAGAAGTGAGAAGTTCTAAAACATGGAAGTTAGGTAACATAATGTCAAGAAATCCCCAGTGAAGGAGAAAGGGAATTTTCTTAAAGAAATTCAAGGCACTACTGGAGCACTTAAGTGATCCAAGTTTTAAAGTGCTTTTACAGAAGATGAACGAAGAAACACACAACTAATGTTGGCTGTGAAACGACAACATTAAGCTGTAAGAACAAACTGAATAGACTGACTCCCAGCATAATGACCTCCTCTTATTGCAGATGTTTTTGCAATGGGAGGTAGACTGGACTAAGTGACCTCAACGTCAGTTAGAACACAAGCAGGAAACAGATGGTATGCTCAAATTCAGTAATTGAGAAGAGATCAATAAAAAATCCAATCATTTATGAAAGGAACAAGGAATGGTGCAGTGCCTCTAGATTTACTAACACTAGCAAGTTGTTACTATCCCCAAGCCTTAAGAGGTCTTAAGAGGGAATGCATACTAGAACCAAAGAGGCATTATGGAGAAGACTACCTGACAGGTGCTGTGGTCTTTGATGGAGGAATGAGAAAACCACAAGGACTGAGAAGTGAAGAATCCAGAGCAATCAATACCCCAAACTCACTTTTCTTTTTTCCTTCCAACTCCTGCTGGGGACTTTCACTGTCCAAATCCTACTGGAGGCCAGAAAACAAAGAAACCTGAGGATGTGGTCAATAGATTCAGCCTCCGGAAGCACAGGGAAAGGTAGGGTGTAGATCTGGAGGGAAAAAATGAAAGATAAATTGCCTTCAACTCAAAGATTCCATTACTCCATGATACTGTTTAGTACCACCCATTCCCAGTCTGGCAAATCAAATCATTAAAATGAAGTTGCAACAGATAAATAGCTCTTCTGTTATTACTCCCTGAATTCCATTTTCAGTAGGGAGATACCTTCTTTTTTTCTCACTCTCCTGCCTCCAAACTTCACTCTCCAACCTAGTCCCCTCATTAGAGATCTGCTCTCACTGATTTATTTTAACAAGGATTGTTCCTCTTGACCCAAGTTTTGACAGAGTGGTAATCTGTTGATGGACCTCACTTGGCCAGTTCCTGGACACATCACCCATCCTTTAGTCCTAGTTTCTTTAACCTATACAGACAACCTGGACACACTCCTCCCAAGAGGTCTGGTTCTGCTA